>NC_071571.1:97605250-97906500 GCF_024509145.1 Vidua macroura
CTACACATTGAATAAAAGAGAAATATGGAAAAACAAATACTGTTTTAATACTTTGCTTTCCTCTGTCAAAATAGAGTACTGCAAGCATTCTTCCTTTAAAATATAACAAGGCTGGTCAAGGAGTGAGCAAAAAATATAATATTTTGCATACAATTTAGAGATAAATATTTAAGCAATCCATTCACCAAAATTACTAAAGGTATACAATTTTGTTTTGTTGGGATTCTAGAAACAAAAGACCTTATTCTTAAAAAAATTATGCTTGGGTTTATGTTCTGCTCATTTTTATCAAAAAGAATCAATTAAAAAAAAAAACAAGCCAAGAACATCCACAGAATTAAACATATAGCAAAATAGGTGTTTTAGAAATTTTATAGTGTTGAACTCTTCCACCCCTCAGACAGGTAGTCCAGTCAAGTATTATAAGTTCTGCAGTTATTAATAAAAGTGTCTGAAAATTCTCTTAAATGCTTTTCAGAGGCCATTTAATGTAGAAAATTTTTAACAAAGGGAAAGCTGGGAAAAATTGTCTCAATATTCCTAAAAAGTCAATCATCTTGAAATTTGTGAGTCTAAATAAAGATAAAAGCTCAGTCTTTAGGGAAACAGAGTGAATGAATTATAAAGTCTAATTCTCTAAAAGATTTTACACATTTTGGACTTATTTCAAACTCTACTTTCTTTCTTCTTTTGCCTTTTCTTTTTCCTTCCTGTCTTTCCATGTAGATTTAGAGTTGCAGAACCATCTTCACTTCTCTTTATAAGAGAAACCATAATACTATCAGAAGTTTCTCACAGTATTAAAAAACTATATATATGGGCATTTAGAGGTGACCCAGCCAGTTCCTTCACTACAAAATTGAAGCATTTATCTCTACTCAGAAATAGCATCATTTACAATCAGCTAGTCTCTGTTTTGTGCTGCAGAATTTTGTTGTTTTCCTTTAGTATTTATGGTAAATTTTAGTACATTTAGGTGATCATGTTGATTTCTCAACTGAGCAAAATCTTCTCAACAGAACTGTTCAATATCCCACATACTCTTCTATATCTTTTATATGCAACACAGAATCAATATTTTGTCACTGTGTCTGAGAAAATGACAGAATTTTACCATTAAAAGTAACAAATTACAGTGTTTCGATATGAATTTCCTTGAGAAAGGAATCAGAAAATTTAAAGAAATCTTGAAAATAAATTGAAAAGAGGAACAAAAATAAAACTGGTAATACTCTAGAAAGAGGGAGAGGTACTAAAAAGAATGCATAAAAGGTGAAGAAAAAGAAGAGTAATGCAATACGTGGCACCATAAAGGTATTCCATCAGTATAGCTACTCAAGAAAAGTTTTTGTTAACATACATTTCCATTTATCTCAATCACTAAATCAAATCTAGAGTTGTTATGCTTGAATGCTCTGAAAACCACACCTTGTGGCTTTTGCTGTTTATGTTTCTTAGGGGATTTTTGTGGGTTTGGGTTTTTTGTTTGTTTGTTTGAAGTAGCACTATAAAAATATGGAAATCATTGTTCTATTACAATTAAAATGCAAAGTTATTATGAAACTAATATTAGATTACAAGAACATTCTCAATAAAGGGTGAACTCAATGTTTATAAGTACCAAAACAAAGCAAATCAGGGGATGACCTGCATGGATAAGCTTGTATGTAACTTTAGCATCACTGAAAAATAAATCAGTTGCAAAATGTTGTCTAGGAGAAAAGTCCCAACAAATTTTCTGTCAAGAGCATATAGGTAATCTCCTTTATGTGATCTTTGGCTTTTCACCCTGGTAATGGAAACTAAAACTAGTCCAATAAGCACACACCTCTAACTGCTAATTTCATTATCATGGACATGGGTCCTGTTGTCTGATCAGAAAGGGACCATTGGGACATTTCAAGTGCCCTACCATGTGCAAACCATCCTTCTGGAGCCAGTAAGTAAAACACAGACTATAATGGACATCTAGTCTGAGCTGGTGGCTGAAGACTAGATATGTTTTTCCTGCAACATAACATATAAACACCAGAATGCTCTTGTGTTGGGGTGGCAAACAAACCTGGTACTGACAGCAAAAAAAATCTTCTTTTAAAAGTTTTCATCTTTCTGCAAAGCAACATTTTAAGTCCAAGGTGCTGTTAAAGCCATCCCTTTCTGACATAAAATATGGGTGCACAGATTTTTCTTTCATATAGATAATGTCATTGGCTTTCCTTCCTTCCTTCCTTTCCTTCCTTCCTTCCTTCCTTCCTTCCTTCCTTCCTTCCTTCCTTCCTTCCTTCCTTCCTTCCTTCCTTCCTTCCTTCCTTCTCCTTCCTTCCTTCCTTCCTTCCTTCCTTCCTTCCTTCCTTCCTTCCTTCCTTCCTTCCTTCCTTCCTTCCTTCCTTCCTTCTCCTTCCTTCCTTCCTTCCTCCTTCCTTCCTTCCTTCCTTCCTTCCTTCCTTCCTTCCTTTCCTTCCTTCCTTCCTTCTTCCTTCCTTCCTTCCTTCCTTCCTTCCTTCCTTCCTTCCTTCCTTCCTTCCTTCCTTCCTTCCTTCCTTCCTTCCTTCCTTCCTTCCTTCCTTCCTTCCCTTCCTTCCTTCCTTCCTTCCTTCCTTCCTTCCTTCCTTCCCTTCCTTCCTTCCTTCCTTCCTTCCTTCCTTCCTTCCTTCCTTCCTTCCTTCCTTCCTTCCTTCCTTCCTTCCTTCCTTCCTTCCTTCCTTCCTTCCTTCCTTCCTTCCTTCCTTCCTTCCTTCCTTCCTTCCTTCCTTCCTTCCTTCCTTCCTTCCTTCCTTCCTTCCTTCCTTCCTTCCTTCCTTCCTTCCTTCCTTCCTTCCTTCCTTCCTTCCTTCCTTCCTTCCTTCCTTCCTTCCTTCCTTCCTTCCTTCCTTCCTTCCTTCCTTCCTTCCTTCCTTCCTTCCTTCCTTCCTTCCTTCCTTCCTTCCTTCCTTCCTTCCTTCCTTCCTTCCTTCCTTCCTTCCTTCCTTCCTTCCTTCCTTCCTTCCTTCCTTCCTTCCTTCCTTCCTTCCTTCCTTCCTTCCTTCCTTCCTTCTTCCTTCCTTCCTTCCTTTCCTTCCTTCCTTCCTTCCTTCCTTCCTTCCTTCCTTCCTATTATGAGCATGCCCAATATGCAGATGAAACAAGGAATAGGCTACCATACCTTCTGAAATTTTGGAGTAACTAGCTGTAACAAACCACTAAAAGTTTCATGCAGATTTGTGTTTTGTGCTGGTCTTAACTTCAAGCTGTTCTAACTTAAAAAAGTAGGTAATAATTACGTAGCATCTTCCTGTTCACATCAAGATGTCCTCTTCACCAGAGGCTACAGAAAAATGATCAAAGAATAACTTTTCTTCCTCTGGGAATTCAGAGGTTGACATATAGCTCCAGAGTTCACCTAAAGACAGATCTTTGTCTCACTCAAATGTCATTCATAATTTTGTTAGCCTGAAGGAGAAGAACATCCTTTCTTGCATTGGAAGTTTGAAAAGCATGCAAAAAATAAGTAAATCTATTTGCTGTCAGCATTAATGAGATGAACAATAAATGAAACATTTGAAAATAAGCAGACTATCAATAATGCTAAATGAGCAGTGAAAAAAAAAAAAAGATACATTTGAGTTTTACAATGAAAGATTGCAATACAGAGCTCAGACAGTGAAAGTTACTTCACTAGGGTTTTTCATTTGTGGGGATGGTGTGTATGTTTTTGTGGGGGTTTGTGGGATTTTTTTGAATTCTAGCTAAAATTCTTAAGTCATTAAAGAACTGAAATAGCTTAAACTAAATAGATTATATTAATCGCAATGAAATCTACTTGTGAGGAAAATGTTTAGTAACAGATTACTCATCATGCAAACTCAGATGGGCAGATGTTCATTTTTTCAACAGATGTTCATTTTTCCAGTCCTGCTAATCTTGCAAGTCATTTTCCCTAAAGTCCTGTGACAAACTCTGTAAGAGCCATAGATAAATTCCAAAGGCATATAAGCATAGAAGGATTTGTTGACATTAGATTAGAAAGGAAGAGTAACAAACAGAAAATATGTTGTTTTAAAATGAAATATTTTCCTATCATATACTTCTATTTGGAGAACACTTCTGAGAGTTACCTTTGTTTGTGTTTTGTTAAATACTAGATTACTGTGAAAAAATATTAGAGCAAAACTTTCATCTCATTACAATTTAAAAATAAATAAGTTGAATTTAATAAAAATTAATCCTAAAATGCTTATAAGCTATTTTTAAAAATAATTTTCTATTTTACCTACTAAATGAATACAGGAATTGCCCAAGTAATTTGTAATAAGTTCAAATATTTAATTAATAGAAAGGCAATCACATGGTTACAGAAACAGCTTCACTGGCAAAGGCTTTTGATCCTATCTGCAGTCAGCAGGCAAATCAAAGCACCTCTGCAAACCCTGATGATATCTGTCACAGAGGACTGATATAATAACCACCAGCATAGGTGATTATCAATATTTTACAGACTAAATATATTGCCAACATAGATACTGTTGTGTAAAAAGTCTTCTTTGAACTGAACCTTTTAAAAAAAATTTAGTTTTAGAGATTATTTGTATTTCCATTTTTAAATAAATTAAGCTATGATTTTTAAAATAATTAGTACATTAATTTTTATGCCACCTATTGTGCTTTATTTTCTTCTGCTTTTCTTTTTCCTGGTAAAACTTTTTTAGACCTGTACAGATATTTTCTTTATTTGGGCAATGTGCTGACTCTTTTATGTCCTAAATTTGCCATTATGCATATTTTATTAATTTATTAAACTCCCAGGTTTAGTTGCAGTTTTCTAATTCCCTCCACCTTCTAAATTCTTTGCTTTCCATATGGTGTGTAGTCCTGAAATTAACAGAGTATGGTAAGTGGCGACTGATATTGCCGTAGCAGTTGGATTTTTCAATATTCAGGTTGAAGCCAAATCAGCACTCTATCATTTATAGCAACATGATTTGATTACAGATCATGTTGTCCGTTTCTATTGCAATCTCTTCCTCCTCCCCCCAAAGAAATGGATCATTCCACTTCTCAGGAATATGCTATATGGGTGGCTTTTGGCTTCTAGCTTCTGGGCACTGACAGCCTAATCATCATCCATATTGACACAGGCTGGTTTAGTACAAGATACATTAAGCTACCACAGTGGGTAGCAGTATCAAAAGGGAAGAGATTCAGCCCAAACTGAACTGGTTTTGGTCCTGGGGCAGCCTGGGGAGTTCATACAGCGAAGGGCTGCTCAAGTCTCTCATCCTTTCAGCTCCATGGGACCTGTTGTGTAACTCATACTCAGAAGCAACTCGTGCTCTCAGAAGCAACATCTCACAGCTTCATGTCTCATCACGTGAAGCTAACCAGTGTCAACTGGCACAATTCAGGAATTTTTCAATTAGAATATTTTATCAAAACAGATTTATTCATTAGAGCCTTTTTTTTCAGAAATATTCCAATGTCAGCAAAGCTTTACTTATTATGTAATGGTTCTGCATATAATGCCTCACAAATAAGATTGAACCTCTCAAAAATAACTAATTCAGTAATTTATGCCCCTGGTTAATTAAACTGTTTGTTCTGGGGAAAAGATAAAATAAAATATTTGGCCAGGGACTTATACCTATGATGTGGTCCTATATTCTTTACAGTTTTATATATGGATTGATTTTTCTTTTTTATTTCAGTCAAGTGGATAACATCTCTTTTCTTTTGTGTTTAATGTCAAAATGTCATGGATTTAGAAAATCCTTTTCCATTCAGTTATAGCTGGAAAATTCTTGTGTCTATTTAAAGAAGGTTAATGTCTCTTTTATTCAGCAGTCAAGAATCTGGGAAAATATTTTTATATTAGTGTGTATTTCTATAACACTATACATTGTTAATTTAAGAGGTTGTTTTTTTTTAATTCCCTATTTAAAAATACCTATTTAGAAATAAAAAATATATTACTAAGTATTTGTAAAAATAACATTAATTCTTAAACTCATCTAAGAAAAATACACACATCTAGATGTTATCTCTGTTTTTCAAATTGCAACATAAATTTGATAATAATTCTTTGGAGATAGACTGAATTTTATTTTTTCAAATCTTTTTTTGCAGCTAAAATTGGGAGAAAAGCCCTAGTTGCTTTAAATTGCTCACTTTGCTCTGTCCAAACAACTTTCTCTGATGTGATCTGGAATAGTGTGATCCAGTCACACTCAGATTCTTAGCTGAGAAGTACTGTACATGCACAGAAAATTCTGAGATCTTACAATCCAAGTAATAGTTCTGTATCTTAAAACCTAATGAAAATGAAAAAGAAATCTGTCTCCAAAAGACTCATGATATGTCTATGCATGCCATTTTCCAGTATGTCTAATCATCAAAAATGTTTTGTACAGAGACATAATCATGGTTTTTCTTAGTTGATTCGAATAGGCATGATTCCTCTGCACACTGGGGCAGAACTGACAAGAAAAATAAATTCAATTGCTATCCAGAAAAACAATCCAGGTTTCCTATTACAATGGAAAAAGACTTACATTCAGAGCAATGGAGACAGGCACAAATATATCTGCTTGTTAAACCTGTCAGGTCAGGAGCTTTTGAGAGAGTGGAAAGGAAATTAATAATATTTTTTATATCTTTTTTTAATATCTTTTTCTCAATAAATGGGAAATATAGTCAAAATTAATTAGTAGATGGAGTTCTTTGGCTTTCATAAAACAAACAAGCAAACAAAAGCCAAGTGATGAAGCTGAACACATGGTGATGGCTGGTTTTAACTTCTGATTCAACTAATCTTGGTACATATTTAAAAGAAACTTAATTTTAGTATACAGCTAGGCAAGTCACCAATTGGTTTATGATTGAGATTTATCTGAAATATGCTGATTTTTACTTCTAGTCATTCTTCTTATCCACTCTTCCATTTTTCTTCTCATTTCTTCTCACCAGTAGTTACAATATATCTGTGATCATTGACATATTTAAGATAATAACTTCATGTTTCTCTGGTCACATCTGAAATTTCAGTTTCCCTCATAACAAAACTACAGTAACCATAAGCTGGAGATTCTAGACTAGGAAGTCTAGTAGTGCTGCTTTTAAGGAAAGCAGAGTATATTGGTTTAGAGCTTTTAAGTAAGTGCTTAACATTGCAATATCTATTTATCATAAATAAGAGCTGGCAGCTGTGGAATGTGTTTCAAAGGCAGTAGCTGTAAATATTTTCTAAAAGGCATTCAGAAAACATTATCAAAAGGTTTAAGAAATAGATCTTGGGCTCAGCTCTGAAGTAGGCAGGATCACATGAAAATGTGATGAAAATATATTATTGCAATTCAACCCAAATGAGAAATGGAGGAGAAAAATAAATTTAGAATTCTGACATGAGATTTTTAATACAGCATTAAAATGTACTGGACATACACCAAAGCTGTCCAGCAGAGCTTATTGGATCCATTTGTGTGTTTAGAGTTTTATAACAGATATAAAATATATGCACCATTATTCAAGACTATTTTTGCAACTCTTAAGCACAAGTTCTGCAGCACCTCCATGAATTAGGTGAAGAGTGTCAATGGAAAAAAAGCTCACTGACAGCAATGCACATAAATGAGAATAAAGGGAAGTGTAAATAGCATAGTTGCAAACAGTTCCATGAAGAAATTTCCTCTTCTGAAAACTAGCTTACTTTATACATATAAATAAATCCTGTGCCTTTCCATAATTGCTTGAGGTTGCATTTTAAATCAGTTAACAGCATAAATTACTTCTACAAAGGGTTTACAAAGGTGACAAGAAAATCTACTCATCTCTTCTATGAAAGTTAATAGTGAGATCTGAGTTAGGTAAGAATTGTGGAAGCGACATGATTATATTAGAAATTTATTTTAAAAGTTTAGAATAGCAAAGTTTGCAACTGAAATAAAATTAGTCTAACAGCATGACGTGCAACAACCTTTGGCTTTCCACTGTCATTACCTTTCTGTTTCACAAGTAATTTTTCCCCAGAGAAAGTAATTGTGTACAACAAATATCTGGATTTCTATCTCTATTAAGGCTTTTATAAATCTTAAGGCTTCCTTTAAAACTGACTGTATAATAAAGTGTAATTATGGCACAGTGATCACACTTGTATGACTGTATAAACTGAATATTTAAAGTAACAGGTTTTAGTTTATGTTTCTTTCATATATTTTTGAGTTGCAATGCTTCAATGTAGTTCAGAATAAATAAAGCCAGTAAAACCTCAGGGGGAAAAAATACAACCATTCTGCCAAGTAATGACAGGGAGAAATAGCATGATATTAACAGTGTAGTGAGGAAAAGGAAACCAATTCAAAATTAGCATGCAGATGGCATTAATTAAGAATATGTTAAGCTCCTGCATACTTTTCTTTTTAATAATGCTTCATCTACAAATACAAAAATATGTTTCTTATTTTAAATTTACCTTCTAAAGCAATAGCTAATGCATAATAAATTTAATATAATGTAATATCAAGAAAATCAAGCTGTATCTTCAGCAACTGTAGACTAATGGAGATCCAGTGATGACCAGATCTGGTACATATATAAAGCAGAAGGATGAATTGTTACTTCTAACTCTTGTAAATCGTGTTATCCTGCTCTGTCATTTGGGGAATTTTCTTTTAAAAATAGGGTGCCTTTTTTCTGCTATCTAAAGTTCCAATGTTATTTTACATTAGTTGACAAAGGAGAATTTGACAGGTTTGAGACTCAAGCTTAGTTATTACATAATGCACGCATGAAAGTCATAATTTTGAGAAAATTCTGCTTTAAATGGTGACTTAGCAACAGAAGGATATAAAAGACATGAACACAATCAACATAAGTAATAAAACCTTCTGGATCAGTTGCCAGTAGGGTTGTGTGAGTAATTTCAATATCATTATTGAATTTGCAGTGTTGGCTGCCTCCTGTGCAGAAGCCTTAAATGGGGAATAGAATCCCTTTTGGAATACTTCCCTTGCACTAAAAGAGACATCATTCTGGTCTAAATGTGCACATTTACTTTTACAAAGTAAGACTCCACTGTTATGGTTAGATAAATTCACTTAACCATATGTGCATATAATTTTATTCTGCTTAACTACTACATGTTTCTCAATCCTTAAGCAGCAGAATAACCTCATGGAGGACTCTAAATTACCCCATTTTGAGAAAAGTACCCTGCTTTTATAGATTTTCTTTTATTTTTAAAACTTATTTACAAGAAAAAGAAGGCCTGTAGAAGTTGTATTCTCTAAAGACATACTCATAGACAGAATGCTACCTATAATTTGTGTAGTTTAACCAAGCTCTTACATGACCTCTCAAGCTGTAGAACAGACAGGGAAGAGGTTGAGTCACCCTCCTGAAGGTATTTAAAAGGTGTGCAGATGTGACACTTAGGGACACGGTTTAGTGGTGAATTTGGTGGTCTTGGGTCAATGGTTGGAAGTGATAATCTTAAAGATTTTTTTTTTCTTTTCCAAGCTAAATAGTTTTTTATTGTATGAAATCCTACACACCTTCAGTATTACTGGTTCTTGGAAATAAAAAAGATAAACCATCTCCTCAGGTAGCCATTTCAAAACTTGTTTCATGAAATTGTAATGAGGAGTGCAGGTTCTCCCTTCACCCTCTTGAGGTCTAGCCAGGGTTATGAGTAGAGATAATCATATGTGAAAATTTGGGATGAATATTTTTATTATGCTAGGCAAAGCAACAGACTTATTTTTCAAATAGTACACTACTTTATGCAACATACCTCAAATAGAAAGGTATTGAAGAAAGATCATGTGACTAAAGTTTAAGTAAGAGCTTCAGAGGACCTTAAGTCTGGAATTTTCAGGGACAGTTTGAATGTCATAATATATAGTATTTTGTGGCAGTGGGATTATTTTAGTTCCATTTTTATTTAGAAAATTAGGAGAGAGGGGATGAGATATAACCACATTTCAAATCAATTTAAGATGTGTAATATTATGTCTATATATCTCTGCTGAATTTGGGGCCTGATGAAGTAAAATGAGTTGCCTAAGACTGTATGGTAAGACAACAATTGATTTGGGAAGCAAAGGGTAACTTTTTGGCCCACATCTACATTCTAATGCTGTTTGTAATTCCATTTCCATATCAACCCACTGTGAAATAGAAAAAAGGATTAGAATGTCTAATGCTGAAAGAGAGCAGTAAGGCTTTTAGAAAGTAGAAGAGGTTTTGTTCACTGAAACATCTTTTGTATCTGTGAGTGGCTATAAAGAAAATACAGTAAAAAATGCAATACTCAAAGAAATCAGAGTAGGGAAAATGGCTTGACTACTTGACCACTAAGTGGCTGCATGATTCAGTAGCTGGCAAGATTCACAAATTGATTCCCTTCTCCTACTTAAGCTTTTTTTCAATTAAGAATAAACATACTTTATTTAATGAAGCCTGAATTGTCTTGAGGCCACCTGAGCACTCAGAAGCTCTCAGACAGGCTCTGTCCCTGCACTCTAGCTGGAGCTCTGTGCCAGGGTACCAGATCATTCAAAGGTGTAGCTGACTGGGAGCTCCATCCTGAGCTTTCATGATTGTCTCTTTCATCATGCCACATTCTTCAACTGTTGCCAGCTGTAAAAGAACTGCCAGTTCCATTCCAGTTAAATATTGTAACTTGTCTACAAGTCAGATGTAGAATACAACCTAATACTTTGGCCAGGTAAGTTATTTTGACATGCCCTCTAACACAGGCTTTTGTTCTGACAGAACAATTAAAACAGGAATTTCCACACCTCTTTTGCTTTGCTGCCCATTTTTTGAATGGGAGGACAGTGGGTTTATTTTTTTATAGAGCTTGTTAAAAAAAAAAAGGATGTGATGTCACGCAGCACGAATCTTTTTGTAGGTCTCTGCACTGCACATATTCAAAACAATCTGAAACATTCCAGTGGACACTTTCTAACATAATAGAAAGTAAACATTGATAAATAATGCTTCTAACTTGATATTTCCTGCCTAATAAAGCAGTTGTAATAATTAACGCCTTTTACAGCTCTTTATGAAAAGAATAAATTCCACAGTAAATGAAATTTGAATATTTATTTGTTTAGTTATAAAAATGTGCTGGAGCTAGAAACCAAGCAAAACATGGCTTCAAGTTTTGCAATCTGACCTCAATTTCTATTTCTGAAATTGCTATCTTTGCATGTCATCTTTCAAAGTCTAAAAGAAAGTGCACATTTCGGGAAGAGATGCAGGTAGAAAACATTTTATAAGATTAGTTGCTGCACCTCATTGTAGTCATTATCAGAAAGGACTCTATAGACATATAGTATTTTTATATATAGCCATATCTATACGCTATAACATTCTGTCCACTTCTCTGACCCTACTTATTAATTTTATATCTTCCCTTTCTAATTTAGATTCACCCAGTCAATCAGCTTGCATATCTGTCTAGACTGCTTTAACCACACACATTCGAAACTAATATTTGGAGGAGGCAGAACATTAGAAGGGAATGAGAAGGGAATACTTTCTCTCTCTGTGTAATTGCATGATGGGATTCGGGCCAAGTTGAACACAAATAATAGAGGAGATACCATTTTGCAGTGTCAGCCCACTAATAAATTGGAACAATGAAAGAGTCTATTAAATCCATTTTTGAAAGTATGCAGTTTCAGAGGTCTTGTACAAGTACATCCTCTAAACACAATAGTACAAGTTTGCAATCTCCATTGCCCTTCAAAGTTTCTTTCAGAAGAATAATGATTTGTCTTCCGTTTTCTAGGACACACATTATATGGTCACTTATTTATTTTAATTGAAACACAGAATAAGGGGCTTATCTACTGGTTGTTCATGAATAAATGAATTATTAAATGTAAGCGTGTAGTTCATACAGAGTAAATGTTAGACTGAGCCCATGGAGTAGACTCTCATCCTGCTCTTGATAAAGTTAAATGTCATCATTTTATTGTGGTCAATTACAGCATGATTCCCTGAAAATGTGTATGCATACACTGTTCCTGGATAGATAGATAGATAGATAGATAGATAGATAGATATAGATATAGATGATATAGATATAGATATAGATATAGATATAGATATAGATATAGATATATAGATATAGATGATATAGATATAGATATATAGATATATACACAATCTACAAAATTGATGGGGAAAACAAACAATACTGACAATAGAAACCATCTGTTTCCAACAACTAAAAGGGCCAAGTGCTAAGTACCTATAGCACTGATATACCTAGGATTAGATTTCCATTTAGCTGATAGGCACCAATCTACAGTTTTCTTGGTTTAGTTCCCAAATGGATAGATTGTTTTCATTTAAATCAGTGTCTGATCTGCTCCTGTCCTGCTGGAAAGAAACAGGCAATCAGTTCCAGATTTGCCTGAACCCCAGTCCTTTATTGACAGTGCCAGGCAGAACTTTATCAGGCACTGTCAGCGTGGGTCAGGACATGTGCTTCATTCCTGCGTGGCTGTGCCATGGCTATGTTCAACCCATTCATGGCATTAATATTTTGTTTAATCTGATATCACAATAACGTTCTACAGGTAGATACTATAGTTAGTTACTTACCTCTAACTCTGACATTGCCATACTCTTCTGTGTAAAGTTGCATTCCTCTTTAAATATAATCCTTCTGCTGCTATATGCTAGCAGAAGAATAACCATACTGATCCAAAGATTTCTTTCTGACAATATTCTGCCATCATTGAGAGACATTACCTCTTAAGAATTGATATAGTAGTCACAAATCACCACAGGTTTATAGGTCTTAGTATGGCAGAGTAAGGTGAAATATATAGAGATCATCATAGCCAGACAGTACTTACTGCTTCCAAGACTATTTACAGAACATCTTATACTATCCATCTGTAATAGCTCATCTTCTATGATTGGTGTCTTTTACCAAGCTTATGTATAATCAACATTTAGCAATATGATGACATATGCACTATATGCTACCATTAACCTTCTGGCTCAATTCAGTTTGAAATAACAGGTCTAAGTGCAATCAGAAACATTTGTGAACTGGTGTTAATTATGATTGTCGTAAGCACTCCTGAGAGGTGTTTCCAAATTTTGAAAATAAACAAGAAATAGAAAGGGGCTGAGAGCAAAGAGGAGAAAACTGGCTGCCTTGAAATGTAATCATATTTGATATAGCCCTGGAGTACACAAGAAGTGTTTCATTGTCATCATAATGATGGTCCCAGCTGCCATTTTTGTTATTCAGACATCAATTTTTTTATTGCCACCAGGTGAATAACTTACTGCATAATAATGAACTCAGACTCATTAATTGTCATGCATTATCTTACTGTCATTGTAAGATGTAAGCAAAAGCATGTATTCTATTACCATATTTATAGGCTGTTAAAAACAGGTGGGGCAGTGTTCTTTATCTCTTCCATGACTCATCCCTGACAACTCCCTCTGGGGATATCTTCTGCTAACAGGCCATGAAGTCTCACTGCATGACTCATAAAATTACATCATCCCACTCTGAGATGCTCTGCCCAGGGGGAGGAACCAAGCATTCCTACCTGGATATAACCTGAGGTTTCGAACACCATGGACAGCCTTTCCTTACTGGATTTCCAGAGAGCAAGAGCTCCATAACCACTGGACCACTCACTGGACCTTCAGAGGAAGACTCAACCCTTCTACAGGATTACTGCATCAACAGAACCACATCTTTCACTTCAAAAGGATTGCAGCTACCAGTTAATCGGACTGCTACTACCACCCTGACCCACCCAACCCACAGGTTGCATCCTGACTCTGTCAGTTAAATCCAGTGTTTTCTGCCTTTATTTTAATTTCCTTATTAAATTGCAATTCTGACTTGGAACCTCCTGCCAGTTTGCTTTCAAACTAGTACATTCATCAGCACCAAATTTTGTAGTCCATACATGTAGTAGCATTTTTTTTGGAGCCAGAGGTGCCCCACCCATGGCTGAGGAGATCAGCTGTGCCCTGCAGTGGGTGGGTTGGATGGCTGGAAGTGGCTGTGCACAGCGTGGGGCTGCTCTGCCCTCTCCTCACGGAGGCTGCCCTGCAACTCCTGCTGCCAGCACCTTGCTGTGCATACCCTGGATATGTGCTTATCTGTCATTTCCATTCTTGTGTATGCTCTGATCTTCGTGTACTAATCAGACCTTTCACAATTTTATAAGCATTAAATTTATATAGGAGTCCTTTATAAAGTTACTGTAAATAACTTTATATAACTTTTATATAATAAAATATCTTACATTTCATTATAAAATAGATTCAAAGTTATTATTGAAAAAACAATTAATTCAGTAGAAAAAGATTTTTAAAAGAACATTTAGTTGCAAATTTGAAATCTTTGATCAAATACTTAGTATATCCCAACATAAATGACAATAATGTGGCATATTTGGAGAGAAAACAGTATATGGAGGGTGAAATAGGAGTAACTAAATAAGGCAGCTCAAGTGTTTTAACTGCCCTGATGAAACACAAAGCAGCTTGGAAATTAAATAAAATAATCTCTTAAAGGGTCATAAAATTCATTAGATAATAAGCATACTGTTCTTTTAGTTGATATTACAGACATCTATTTCCATTTTTAACATAAAATAATGCTATGCATTTCACCTAAGCTTGAAGGTAACCAAACAATTCATGGTTACATCATCAAATTAGCAAATTTCAAATCTTGGTTTATCCTCTGTATAGAGAAAATCATTGAAGTTTTGACCATGATAAATAATTGTTATTTCCCTGTATTAACAATACATAAAACAATGAGCAATAAAACACATGCAGTCATAGTACTAAATGTCAAAAGTAATCCCATATTCATAATGGAGGAAATGCATTTAGTATGAGCTTTAGGAAATTTTGAATTAGGAGAAATAAAAATCTTTACATTTGCAACTATCAGTTGTACTCTTCAACTATACCTAGCCAGCCAACCACATAACAAAGCCAACCTTAAAAAAGCACAATATTTTTGTTTCTCTGGGTTTTGTTATCTGTTTTCTTTCTGTTTGTTTCTTTTTCTGCAGTCCAGTTAAAAAAACAGCACATAGGATAAAGCCCCATAGACAGATAGGATTCTGCTGATATAGTTAAGAAAAGTGCATAATAAAGTCTCTCATCAAATGTTTTTTTAAAGAGAAGAAACTGCTTTGGGATAAGAAAAGGATATTCACATGGATTAAAAAATTATGAAAAGGAATTACAGAGAACAGAGAATGGCCAGATGCAGATAGTGCTGAAATGATCAGCAGAGACTCACAGGGATTGTAGTGCAATCAACTAGAGGTAATATATTGAAAATGATAAGGGTGAGAGAAAGGGAGTGAAATGATTATGTTCCTGCTTTGTGAGTTTGTGGGCCCCAAGTTGGGCAACTCTCAAGGAGCTCCCCTGGCAGTGGAGATCCTACTGGAGCAGTTCTGTGTCAGGAACGAGAGACGCATTGGACTTTTTCAGTTTTCAGCTTCTGTTTATTGTTATCTTATCAAAACTTCAGCACACTGCCTGCACCAGACTCTGCGTGTATGAAAAACAGCACAAAAATGGCTTACAATCTCTTGTTACAAGGCCTTTTAAGTCTAATCAAAAACTAAGCTACCCAATTAAGAAGTGACACCTAAATTATTTTCCCTTCTAACCCAATAACTGACCCCTAAAGAAACTCAGTGCGGATTTTTCTACCCAATTACAAGATACCACCTAAACCCAAGAAGAAAGAGGAAGAAGAAGAAAGAAGAAAGGAACTCAAGACAACACCCTATATCCTTCACCTTGAACCCATCTATAACATACTAAAAATCCTAAAACCTAAGTTTCTTACCCATGTGACATACTACACTACTCTCTAAAATCTCTACAATCTATTTCACACTTTTGTGGTTTCTAGTTTACCTTGATGTTTTGGAAGTTTTCTCCATGAATGAGAGTCAAAGTCAGTGCTCCCCTGGGGGTCAGGATACCCCAGAGCAGACAGAGAAATATTCCCAGTGCCCTGGGTTTCCACACTGTTTGATACCAAAATTCTTAGGTAGTAAAGACAAGGACTTGCTGTTAAATACTGCAGAAGACCATCACAATACTGGCTGGCTAAAAGGTGAAATAAATTCCACATTCAGATGTGTATATTTGTCAAAAAAGGAAATAAAATATTCAAAATTATTAGAGGGAATCAAAATAAGGGAACAATACTGGAAGCATCATGCTTCTACTTAATAAATTAAAAGTGCATTACATTTTGAATACACCTATCATATTTGTTCCAGACTCATACCATCTCAAGAAAGCATGTTGTAAAACTGGAAAAGGACAATTACATCTGTAGAAAAGTTTCACATGAAGAATGATTAAACAGAGTAGATTCTTCAGCCTGAAAAAGAAATGACTGAACTGTATAACTGACATGTTATAGATGTCTGTAAAATAAATGAGACATACAGAAATTGAGTAACAAATTACAATTCACTCTGTCCTTTAATGCAACAAGTAAAGCTAGGAGGTGTCAGGCTTAAAATAAAAGAACTTTATGTCTTCACTGAGTATTATGGACTCATGAAATTTCTTGCTGCACGTTCCCAGACCTATAGGACTGTTTAGGCTTGAAGCGAGCTCAGGAGGTCTCTGGTCCAAACTCCTTCCTCAAACAGAGTCACCTCCAAGGTCAGACTCACAAGGTGAAGTCAGGTTTGTCAGAAGGAAATTATATCATGGACTCTTATACCCATCCACAATACCCTTTTCTACCCTCCTCTCCCATCCTGAAACCCTCTGTGGATGCTCAGAATTGGTAGTAGGTTCAAAAGTCTTCTTGAGATGCACTGCTATGTGCTTGCTTTTCTATTTCCTAGCCACATGTTTTTGATGGAGACAGAAGATCTGCTTATGGACCTTTTTCTGACCCCATATAACTTTTTCATGTTCTCATGGATAGACTAGTGAAGAGAAAAATTCAATAGAGAAATTGTTAAACAAAAATGAACATTGCATTTCCCAAATGAAGACCTAAAAAGATGTAATGAAATACTAATGGGAAAGGGTTATATTTTAAAGTTTAAAGAGTGTCTATGAGGACCAGGATGCCATTGACAATTTTGACACCAAGCTCGTTAGAGTTGGGTCTTAATTGCCTCTGAGACAGCATGCTGAAATAATTGACTGTAACTGCCGATTCACTTTTTTGCCATTTGAACTGCCTTTCTTCATTCTGGCACACTGCTTAGATCTGTTTCTCTTCAGTGTAATGTGAGGGTTGTAAGCAATTGAAAAAGTCACTCTGCTGCCAGAGTTTAAATAACTATTAGCTTTTACAGTGATTTTAGCTCAGTGTGGCTATGAATGAAGAAATGGTGACTCTCTAACTAATTCCATTTTGCAAGTAGACAAAGATTGCTTTGAACCCAATCCTGCACCTGCAGAGTTTAAATTTTAATTTCTTTTGGAGCTCAACTGTTCTCAAAAAGGGATCAGTGGGTCAGCATACATGTGTCTAATGATTATGCCCATCTATGTCCTCAAACCCAGGATGTGGGTGAATGAGGTAGTACCTCTCTGCTGGGGTTTCCTCATTACAAACCTTAGCCTGAAGGCAATCAGCAGTATGTGTGAGCAGCCCAAAGAACAAATGTCTATGTCAAATACATTTCAATTTAAATGTTGGGCACTAACAGCAACTAGTATTCAAAGTTATGCAATGTTTAAAATCTAGAAATGTAACGTTCACAAGTTTATACTAAGAATTCTACAATGCAAAACCAAAAGACAGAAGCTACCACAAAAAATATTTAATTTGTCCTAATTCAGCTCTTCTGTACACATACAATGTCTAATCATGTTTTACTTTCACACAATTTTCTGAGCATCCTTGTGTCATTCAGGATGCCTTTCATACTCTGTATTCCTCCTGCACAACATTTTTATCTTCATTATTCAGTGTGTGGTCGTATGTCTTATTTGCTGAATATTATTCAAACTCTTTCTTGAAGGCAGAACTAATTTCTTTGTCGGCTTCTAAAGTATTTATCACTGATATTACACCATGACATGAACAAATCACTTGCTTTTTACAGTACACCTGGAAAATAGGTTTTTCCTTTATACTGGAAAGCAGAGAAGGTCAGATGCACCTATTAATTTGGAGTTTCCATTGTGGCATATATTTTTATACCATGTAATATTATATGGCATTTTACAAAGCAAAACAAAACAAAACCCAAAAGCACAAACAACAAAACAAAACAAAACAATACTCAAAAAACCCAAAACCAACATCTGATTGCATTTTTCCATTACTGCTCAGACTTTTGACATATCCAATCCTCAGACTATCTGAGGACAGGGGATAGATAGATTGGCGACCTATAAGAAATTTGACCAGTATGACCTTCGCATAACACTGGATTTGATGACATTTAGAAGGACAGTGTATTTCCACATAGCACCATTTAAATGTTTGGGTCTAAGAGTTTCTATATCTCTTCCATCTCTGCCTTTTGTATTTTTTTAATAAATTTCTGAACAAAAAAATCAGTATTATTTGCACTGAATTGGGATTTCATATTGCAAAATAAACTAGAAAAAAATGATTAAAAAATGGAAGGAAGTCGAATTGTTGCAGAAATCTTAAATCCAACACTTTTTGAGACTGAAAAGGCTTGTTATAATAGTTCTTGCAAAATAGGGTGCAAAGATGGATAGAGAAACCACAGAATCACAGAAACGTTGAGTCCATGAAGGACCTCTTGACATAATCGTCCAACTCCTTTGTTCCAGCAGGGTCAGCTAGAGCAGGTTGCTCAGGACTGTGTCCAGCGGGGTTTTAAATATCTCAATACACAGATATAAGTAAAGAATGTAAAGCATTTCAGTATTAATAACTGCTAATAAAAGAAAACAAAACCTGATATTCTGGATGAGAACTGCTTTAGGTTCTATACCATCTCCTTTTCCTCCTTGCCAAAATCGGGGTGTTGTCCTTGCTTTCACCATCAGCTGATTGTTATACTGTATATTGTATAGGCGAGGACTATACAGCAGAACAAAGTTCATTTCAGTAATTGCAGACTGATTCAGGCTTAGAACAGTTTGGATTGACTAGAACTATCATGGTACATAGCAATCAACTGTTCAGACACGGTCTGATACTCTTGGTCTTATGCGCTGCCATCATGGTCTTTATTTTAAAACATATTTGCAGATATTCAAATTAGAGGACCTGAAATAGCCATGCAGCTGTGATGCTGCCTGCCAGAGTTCCTTTCATTAGCATGGCTCCAGGTGTTCCTTTTATGTTCTCAGGCAAAACCTGAGCATTCATGGGTGTCTGTTATGGTGCAGAACAAGATGGGTTATGTTGGAAGACTAAACTTGTCAAAAGATCATTCTGACATGCAGTGATTAGAGCAGACCCTAGAATAAAGGTATTCCCCCTTTGTCTCAGAAGAAACTAGTGAATTTACTTGAGAAGCAAGGAATTAGTATGGACTTATGCAATATGACCAAGAGGAAACCAGGACAAAGAGCAAAAAGAGATTAAAAAATTACTGTTGGGTACACGTTCCTCTTCCTTGACAAGTGATTTCCAGTTTCTTCATAACATCCAGCTCCACATTCTCCTTACTTCTTGCCATGTATTACAGGCCCAAACACACTTCCTAATCTACATTTTGTTGGGTTCTTTCCCAGATAATTTCAAAAGTTTTGTCAAATTCCTTGTGCTATGCAGGCACAAGTTTATGCAATTCCATTACATTATCAAAATCTTCAGTCAAAAAGTTTTTATTTCATTGTTTGTAGCCCATAATAGTTAAGAACAAACATGTCCATCTCCTGAACTTGGCTTTGGTAGCTTTCTCTTTCCATATGTCTTAGTACCAAATAGAGAAACAGTATTTCTTCTGGTAGCTGGATCCAGCTCAGGTCGGAAACTGGAGCACATGAGGTGCAGGCAGGGTCTTAAGGGAATATAAGAAACTAAGAAACTGCTGCTGAAGTATGCAGAGGGGAGCTGTTCAAAAGGTGGAACCTACCTGGCACCATATGGTCAGATGTTCCTATAGATGTCAGCAAACCAAATCTGTCACAAAGGATAGTTTCATGCCCCAAAGGATGTACATGTTTGCACTATCCAGTGAAACCTTCTAGAACTTTATAATATTGACAAAAGGCATCTTTTCTCAGATTTTCTTTCACATATAGCAGAAGTCTACCCAGGAAGAGCAGATACTATATAAGATAAAAAGATTTCTCTAAGTCAAATATCCAATCACTTAAATATAGATGATAATTGAAGAAGCTCTAAGCAACTGAGCACTTTTTTTTATGCAATGCCCCTTGTCTTTGTCTCTGTCATTAGATACACTTAATTTAGTCATCATGTGACCAGTTTCAACTGAATTTTTGCTTCTGTTAAAACGGCAAAGCAACTCAAGTACCATATCATAGTTAATAATAATTTCATATTGTTAAAAGAATTAAATCAAAACACACTGAGAATGTGTCAAGATAAGTTTTATGTTCTACCAGAGGTCCTACAAAACATTTTTTATAGATTTTAGTCATCAATACCACTGTTGGAGATATAAGTCTCTTCCCTTATGAATAGAACTGCTTAGCAGAATTAACTGCTTGAAGTTCTACAAAACACATGCTTAGATCTTTTGGAACTTATAGTTGTGTCAGTCACTTCACTCATACCATGCCTTTTAATTAATAAAGATAACCTTTTACAGTTAGAAAGAATTAGACCACTGGTTTTTGCTTTTGCTTCTTCCTGCTCTGATTATATATCTAATCTGTTTCCCAAAGATGTTTTTTTTTTCTCTTCACTTAACCCATGCCTTTGGACTAAGCAGATGACAAAGTGCAGTTTTGCTTTGCAATGGAAGTAATTTATCTTTAGTTACTTATAGCAGTGTAGCATTGGATATGTTGGATAAATTGGGATGATCGATAGCACTGTTGAAGGGAGTTGTCTTTGTTAATAAATAAAGTATCATTTTAAAGCATTTGCTGATAATGAAGCTGAGCAGCCAAATTAGAGACATTTTTCCAGCTTGTCATAACCACAGGTCAGAAGATTCTTAATCACTGCAAGTACCAGCTGTCCATGCTTCTTGGAAGAAGATTCTGAGGCTTGAATCTAATAGCATTCATTTTCAGTCAAGCAGAAGAAACTTTCTGAGAGGCAGGGATGGAGCCAATATCTGAACTCATTATAGATTGCACTATACCATATTGCCAGTGCTTTTGCTAAGGACCTGGGGGCATAGGAGAGCATGACTCATTGACAAAATTCTAGCAACATCTGCCTTGACTTACACATTGTGTATTAAAACAGTGTTATTTTAACAGATTGGAATTGATCAACTGAAAAAGTAAAGTCTGCACTAATAGGCCATTTGTGCCACAATATAATGAATTGCAACACTTTTCTAAGTTATAAATATTTTAATAATTAATACAGCATCTATAATGGTAAAGTATAAATCATTACTTGAAAAATTAAGTTTTATTAGTGTGCTGATGAACAGTGAATTGCTTCAGGAACAACTTATTTACCTTTTTAGTATTAAATAAAAATAATGTTTTGATATTAAATCAAGATTGATGAACATACTATTTCTTTCTCTGATGAGATGAGTCCTCTATGTGGGTGAAAACATTGCTTTCCTGCATTGACCCAGTGAAGTTCTGTTTCTGGGGCCACATTTTTGCACAGTCTTTCTGAATTCTACAAATTTTCTTGACTCCACTTACTTTTCTCCAGCTAAGAAGTTACCTTATCTTTTGATTCTACTCACTGGCAGAAGATAAAGAATGAAAGTCCTTAGCCAAGTTTTCCAAGGTATTTCACGTTGTTAACTGTGAATGTTGTTTTCATGAACCATTAATGGCAATTTTATAACACTGCAGAATCCTAAAGTATGAATGGGGAGGAGAAAATAACCCCAGAAAACAGAAGATAAAATCATAATACAATGCTGTCCTTTTGGAAGGGGTACATAATATTTGTGAACAGTTAGATTTGTGAACAGTTCTCCTTAGCTGAGAACTAAAGAAGGATGCAATTAATGCTATTTAACCAAGTCTACACTTGTTAGACTAATTTAATTTGAGAAGACAATAAAAAATCCAACAAATTGGATAATGGGAGCGTTAAAATCAATAGTACATGGGTTTCCATCTTCCCAGACAGTGCTTTTCAGACACCATCATTGTACTACTTGATTTACCACATGTTGAGTGAATTAAAAAAACCCCAGTGATTATTACAACTTGAAATCAATTAGTGGGCCTCATTAAAATCCTTTCAGCACATATATTTCACAGGATCACTGAAGTTTCTTTACTTTTATTACCAATTTTGGTTACATAAAAATTAATAATAGAGATTTAATCTTACAACATTTTTGATATAGATAACAAAGGACTACACTAGAATTACTTTGCATATTTTATGTAGGCAAACACAGACTTAAAGAACACAATGTCAAAGTAAAAAATATATGGGAATTATAAGGTTAGGATACTTATGACACACTTACTAGAATTTACTTTGGAATTTATAAAGGATTATACCAAGCTGACATTTTAAAAATCAAGACTAGATATTTTTGCATATTTGCTTGACTGAAATTATTGAAGCTTATGCAGACATTTAGAAGAATCTCATAGCATGTGTTTTGCAGATCAATGAGATCACAGTAGTTTTGCCTGGTGTTATTTTATAAGGAAAATTTCCATAAGGAAATATTCCATAAGAAATATTATGGAAATAGGAAATATTACCACATCTCCAGTTTACAAATACAAAACCAGAAAAACAAACAAACAAACAAACAAAAAAGTTCTTATATGTCAATTGAAAGTTCATCCCCCATTCCCTGCTTATCCAGAAATTAACTTAGCAGATTGTTCACTTTCTTTGCCTCCTGTTTCATAATTAAAGTTCAGTTTCCAGAAGATTTTCTAAGCAACTGTCTGTACTTGTCCAGTGAGACTTGTTTCTGTCCTTCTATAGACAGAGCAGAATATGAAGAATTCTTTACACAACACTGGGAAACAGAAAAAGCTATAACAGATTTTTTCCTGGATTTATAAATACTTTATATTTTTATATTAGGATTTCTGGAGTATGG
Organism: Vidua macroura; assembly: GCF_024509145.1. Lineage (NCBI taxonomy): Eukaryota > Metazoa > Chordata > Aves > Passeriformes > Viduidae > Vidua > Vidua macroura. The sequence continues at coordinate 97,628,410 of NC_071571.1, forward strand.
ATTTTAAAACTGAGCATTTTTATCACTGGTTATAAAAAGGAATCCCAAAGTGTTCAACTGTTTGTTTGAGAGAAGACCAACAACATTATCTGCACAATGAAGAAAGTTCAGCTATTGCACAAAAAAATTATTATTCAATATTTATGTTTTACTAACCCAGGGAAGAGAACTAAACTTTGTCATCTCAACTGGGCTAGAAAACTTAGTTTTCTCATACAGCACCTAAATATTAAATTTATTAAACTTCTGAAAGTAATACTAATGTCATGAAAGAATTTCAGATTAGTTACCACTTTAAACTTTGAATATAGCATTGCAATAGAACCGTAGGAATGTTTTTCAGACATATTTACTATGATAATATATAATTACATAATGCTTCACCAAGGGCACAGAGTGCCTGAACTACAAATTACTACTAGCAAATAGTGGTGATCTATTATTTAACATTCTATGAAATTCTCCTTTTATCTTCTCAGCAAGATGACCTAAACGTGATAGTGTTCATTTAGTTAGCAACTTCCTAGTATTTCCTTTTTTTTTTTAAGTTGCATATCTAGCAAGTTATTGAAATCCCAATATGAAATGATTAGCTCCCAAATATTATTTCTGACCCTCCGTATAAGGCCTTTATGTTACATCTTTCTTCCCTTTGTATGAATCTGAATAAGAACACTACAATACGAACATTCAAAAAAGCCCATTTAATAGTTATTGCTATTAAAACGTGGTTTTTTGAATGAGCTTAGTGTATATGTAAAACAAGGACAACTCCTAACAGAGGGATTATGTAAAAGAAATTGACTTTTAGTCCTCTCCAAAGAATTATTAACTGTCATGAGTGGCCTCAGCACTGAGGCTTTAATCAGCCTCTTCATAATTGTCCAGTAGAAGACAACATTTTACATTAAAGAATGTTCAATTCTCACCAAAACTGTATGGGCAGGAACTTAACACTTTACAGTCAGGAGTTGTATACTGGACAATTATGTAGAGATCATTCTCAGTGTAAAAAAAAAAAAAAAAAGACATATAGCTATAGAAGGAAAATTACTTTTCCACAAAATAAATTAGTAGACAGTCTCTTACCTAGGGAGAGACTTGAATGAACATCTGGGAAAAGATTAAACTCCAGCTTTCTGGGCAGTGGAGACTGACTCCAAAGAGCCAACATGTACTGCTGTGTGAAATGAGGCATATTGCAAATATAAAACCCTGTCTATCACACTGTCTGAGGGGAACAGAGAATAAGGTAAGGAAGAAAAGAGACACAAAAGAGGCACAGAATTTTCCTTTCTCTCACTCCTTTAATACCATTGTAGTATAAATGGCAGAGTACAGGTACCAGTTAGAGGAAGCTGGAACTACTTATCAGTTTTTAGTATTTTTTTACTGTCTCATATGTAATTAAGAGTTGCCATTTTCTTTTTTATCATTCATTTTATCATTTCACACTGTTGCCTTTCTATCTGCTTCTCAAAGACACTACATCATCTACATCCCATCTACTTTTTTTTTTTTTTTTTTTTGCTACAATTTGCCCATTAGGTGATAGTTCTTTCCTTTTTTTCTTTTTTCAAATAAATACTATGGCTAACATTGTCCTAGACCTTTTCTGCAGAGGAAAGATGAAGGAAGTGAGAAGATAGTCCTGCTCCCGGGAATTATGTAGCATTCAGACTTCTTAAGTCAGACTTCTTCACTTATTGGGTTATTTTGCAGTTAATACAGCACCCTGTGTGCTTCAGCTTCCTGAAGACAATTATTGGAAGAAGAAATAAAATATAGAAAAATGATGGATCTAGGAGAAAAAAAGAGCTGTTTGTTAGTATATTTCCTTTATTGTTGTTTTAGTAGCCATAGCCATGTTTTGTACTCTTTAGTCCCTTCTTTAAGGAACAAACAAGTCTGATTTCCCATTTTTTTTGTTTATATCTTCCTCATATACCCTAGTTTCATATCTATATTTCTAAGTCCATTATTCTCCAAAATTAAAGTTAGTTTTCCCCTGGGTCACAGATCAAGTTACATATTTTTTTAATCAGCTAAAAATAGATTTTAATAGAGGAACATATCAAGTTTAGTGGCTAATTATAATGAAGAAACACAAAATCTGATAGTAAAGGTGAAAAAAAACAAGTTCTGTGCACACATCAATAGTTTGAGTTAGTTGAATAGTTTGAATTCTTCTTACATTTTGTTGCTAACTACTTTGTCATCAGTATTGTTTGCTTTTTTCAGTTAAGTAACCCATTCTATATGTTTCTTCTGCCTGCACATATCTAAGGAAAAAAAGGAGTGTTTTCTCTAGGAAGTAGTGGAAACTTATGGAACTGAAGACATATATATGTAAAGGTGCTAACTTTGTTAGAGTAATTTGTTGTCAATAAAAATATTATAAAGCCATAGCTGAAAAATCAGGTTCCATTTAAATTTTCAGTGATCAAAGCTAATTTTTACTAATATTTTAGTTCATCCCTACAGAGGCTTCAATAAAAAAGTATATAAACCAGAAGAAAAATCTGTTAACTACTTTTGTTTCTAAAATTCAAAGTTATGATGAACAATAAAACAAATAAGTACTGTCATGTTTTTGTTTCCTGCATGACAAACATGACATATGTTGGGCATTAATATGTCAGTTAAAATATTTGTTGAAAAATAAATCTCAAGAACAATATTTTACTGATTGAGCACAACCCCATTTGTATTTAGATCATAGAGTGAAAATGGATTTAAGGTTATCATAGCCTCACAAATATACATGACAGATTCTAAAGTCAAAATTACTTATCCTTATAAAGTACCTTATCAAAAATAGGTGTCAAAGCAACTTTATTAACCTAGCCTAAGTTACTAATTTTTCACATCACAAAGTTAGAAATCACATCACCTCATTAGAAATCCAGTCACCTCCCAGCTCAGTAGTAAATCATCCACACATCTTTGTATCTATATCAATCACCAAAGCTGCTAACTCACCAGAACTAACTATTCCTTACTCTTCTTTTACAAAATTAATAAAAAAGTTAATAAAATCTTAAGTTATAACCTCATCCACGGGTGTGGGAAATGTGAATATCATGATTTAGACATAAATCATCTAAATCTAATTTTTTTTCACCATTTTTTCTCCATCATAGATATTTCAGTTGAAGAGCAAGTGAGCCTCCTCTGCTACTGCTTAAAATGTGCTGTAGCCAAGCTTGCGTCTGATGCTTTACCTTCCAGTCTCCAGCCCACACCAGCTGAAAAAGCAATGGTGGTCCAGATAGAACTCACATCAGCATACAATTTCTTATAACATGCAGGAACAGAGGTGTTGATAGCTGGATGTTATCACAGTCCCCTCTAATTAACTATGTCACATGTCTTATGAGGTTTGAAATGCCTTAAGTCTTAGGGAAAGATAGCAAAAGAAGAAGACAGGCATTTGAACTTCTTTGTGTCCATCTTTTTAGTTCCTATTATGTTTCAATGAATCCTTTCATCTATACTAGAGCCAATGAGAAATGTATTGCTTTCTCAGCTTGGGGAAGATGCAGGTATAAAGACTGGATGTGGCACTTGGTGCCGTGCTTTAGTTGAGGTGTTAGGGCCTGGTCGGACTCAGTGATCTTGAAGGTCTCTTCCAGCCTAGTGATTCTGTGATTCCTTTTTTCTCCTAAAAGTTTCCTTACAGGACTCCATACCATGTTTAAACATGCAAATTTTATGGTTCTTCCTTATTTGCTGTGCTTTTTTGCGCTAGTGCTACCCTGCGTTTGATGCTCTATTTTGCAATGATATAACTTTGTTCAGATAATTCAGCAGAATTATCTATGGTCTAAGCAATTTTCCCAGTTGTGTCCTTAGCATCATTTTTGGAGGACAAAAAATATTTTATAGTCTGAGAAGAACCTTGTTTTTCTTGCTTAAATTTGACAGGAGATAACTTAAATCCCAGATTTTTAAGATGACTCCAGTCTATTTTGTTTTATTTCAGTTCTGATACTAGACCAGGAAATTTTCCAAGCATAGATCAGTTTAAAGGGAAACTAGAAAACTCACATTTCTTATGAAGGATTTCTTTTTTGCCATGTTTATTGGTGAAAGAATATAATCTTCCTAGTTTAATTTAAAGAAATGAGTACTTGAATATATGGTGTATACTTTTTCTCATATACATGGCACCAATAATTCTCTTCTTAATACTTCCAAGTAGTTTCAAAGTATTACTTTAGTGTGAGAGTTTTCTGTCAATAAACATCCTCAAAAAGAAACCCTAAAATCCCCAAAACCTAAGGGGGAAAAAAAGTAAAAAAAAAAAAAAAAAATCTGCAATATGATTTATACATCGTGTTTCTTATAACAGAATCTATGTATTGTAGAAGTGAGGTCCCTTGTTCTGATTAACTACAGTTTATAAAAGAGTCTGTATATTTTTCTGTGTCTGCAGTGTAATTCATTAAGTGTCAAGCAAATATTTTCCCACTTTGTTTAGGCCTTTGCCCTTTGAGATTGTTTTCTTACAGAAGTGTCAAATTGCATTTTGCACATCTGAAGTAATTTCAAGTAGAGGAGAAAGTTAGCCCTTTCCATAACTTCGTTTGTATAATTTGCTATAACTGTCTTCAGCTTTATCAGAAAGAGGAAACATTTCCTAATGCAAAGAAACACAAAATGTATGTCTTCTGTGGTTTCTTTGAGCTTATTTTTTCATTATTAAAGTTATGAAAGTGATTAATTTATGTTCTAGCCAATTACTGTAGTGAAGTAATAGAAATTTGAAAATGAGAGAAGGTACAAATTCTTTGCAGAATTTTTTTGTTGGTTGAGACTTTTTTGTTTTCTGAAAAGATTTTTTGATGTCTCTTCAATACAGGTATAACTAGTAAAATTGTTGTATTTAATTTATAGCAACTATCCATTAACCATCCATCTTTTCAGAATTCACACTTTAAATATTTTTTTGGCTTCAGAGTCCTCAAGATAGGTCTTTACTACAACATTTCTTTTTAATATCATTCCTATCATTATCAGTTTTGCATTGTCTTTTTTAAGCCTTCAGTCTTCAAGTGAATTGGTTACAAAATTACTTCAAAAGAAAGAGTTTTTTCTTAGAATTTCTTACTTACTTCATTTCCTTAGAATTTTACCTTCAAGACATCTTGGAAATTGAATTCAGTAAAAGAAATCAGATTAAACTTGAACACCATGATATGTATAAACTGCAAATGGCATTTCTACATTTCCCTACCTTTAAAGTTTGTTTAAAATCATGTCCAAAGCAGATCTGAGCTGATTTGCTTGGATGCGCTCACAATCACTTGAAAATTCATCCTCTTTTTTTTTTTTCTGCCAAGTCCTATGGATTTCTAATTTAATTACAAGCATGTAAGCAAGTTTAAATTTAAATGCAAGGGATAAGGCTATAAAGTGAAATGTAAAGGTATTCAACTTACTCGAAATATAGTGTAAAGTAGTGATATGTTAAAATAACAAAATATTTCCTCTTCCACTGGCTTTTGAAAAGCAGCTCTGTAGAAGAAGGGATAGCCAGGCAAATTTTGTGGAAGTTCATCTTTTAGGTGCAGCATAAGACACAAGATTTTTGGGTAACAGTCGCCTGTAATGCAATGTTCTTGCAGTAAATAAATGTGTGCTGGTATGCTTGCAGAGACATAGCAGGGAGAATACTTGGATAGTACTAAATAGAGCTGTGAACTCTGTGAGCCTGGTCAAATTTGCAATAATGTTTGATAGAATTTATGGATATCCAGGGCATGTCTTCTTGGGCACATACACAGGAGTATAAAATCAGAATGGTTTGGGTTGATAGAGACCTTCAGATACCATTCTGTCCAACCCCTTTGCCATCTTTCACTAGATCAGGTTGCTCAAAACCCCATCCAACCTCAATTTGAACACTTCCAATAATGGGACATCCACAACTTTTCTGGACAATCTGTTACAGTGTCTCATTACACTCATCCTAAAACATTTCTCTGTTTTAGAGAATTGTCCTGTGCATATTCATACCTCTGCTGTGGGCAGCATACTGATCTCAAAGCACAAACAAAATATGAGAGTAAACAATGTTATAATAACAAAATTGAAAAACACAAAAGGGAGCAATGGAATAATAGAATAGTCTAATGCAGCATTAGGTTTTCAGCAAAAATTTAAATATCAACAATGGAGAAATAAACCACTCCATTAAAATACTATAAATCTTTATGAAAAGCTGTCCTATACCACTGCCTATGATATAATGCATGTGAAATATTTCAGTTCTTATGAAACTTTTCATAAGTGGTCATGTATCAATATTTTTTTTTTAAAAGTGCAATATTTCTATGAATGAAAATAAGATGTTTGCAAGGAAGATAGAGTATTCCAGAATTTTAGAACAGTATTATTTACTCTTTACAGGCAGATGTTTTATGCACTTGCATCAGATCAAGTTTATGGTAAACCATATCCTGAAAGACTGCATCTAAAGCTGCATTAAAATCAATATACAATTCTAACATCAAAAGGAAGGCTTTATGTAGCTAGTGAATGAGCACTATTGATTTGATTTTTATTCAAATATAAATGTCCTTATTTAAACCTTATATATAGGTTATTTACATTAGTATTTTTCAATTTTTTTTGCCTGTTTAATTTCACTGTTAGGTTTTATGGATAGTGAAAAGTTGCAATTATTTGCTTCATGGCGGCCCTAATGGCTTTTACTGAAGTCAAGTATTCCATTGTCTTAGAAGCTGTAGGAACATTTGCTAAGAAGCAATTACTACACTGAATATGGGTGTAAAACTCTTTATGACAGGTGAAGACAAAGTAAGCCTCTATCTTAGTTTAATTTTACCTTACAAGGCTGTTGAGATCAGGAAGTAAAAATCTCCCAGAAAAAGGAGAAATGTGGCTTAACAAAACGTCAAAATTTGTTCACCTTCTTCAACAATATTCAGTAACACTAGACTTTCACTTAGGTATCACTGACCATGAAAATGGAACTCCCAGCCAGCGATTAACAATCAAGGGCATTGTTCTTAATATAGGCAGTGCTGAAATGAAACACAATGTTCAAGGCACCCATAAACTTGCTTTCTTTAATCACAGAGCAGCACTACTTTCTCTACAGTTCATGGACTTTTCTCATCATCCCATATCAAAACTTTTATCAGACAGATTCTGCTCAGTTCCAACCAGTCACTCTATCCTTCTTTGTTCTCTGCCTATCGTGAGAAAAATAAAAATGAACTTAAACCTCAGTCACATATAAATTTTAGGAGAGCAGAATTCAGAAAAAGATTTGTACTACAATCTGGCTCTTGAAATCCCAGTGTTCAGAATTGTGACTTTATGTGGGACAAAGAGATCTGAAAGCAGAGAGTCATTACTTGATTAAAAAAAGCCCAATAGTTAGATAGCTACTTTGATCAACTAAATAGCTCTTGCTACATGGACATATAATTCAATTTCTCTGGAAAAGAAAAGGCTGTTATATTATTTCTCTCTGCCATATTTTGTTGCAAGAGTAGTTCATGTTCAAAAAAGTGTGGGATAGAGTCACATTTGAGTTGGAAGTAAGCTTTAAATGTTGTCTTGTCCAATTCCTTCTGTAATGAACAAGGACATTTTGAGCTAGATCAAGTTGCTCAGAGCCCCATCCAACTTGATCTTGAATGTTTCCAGGTATACCACCACCTCTCTAGGCAACCTGTGTCAATGATTTAACACCCTCATTGTGAAAGGTTTCTTCCATACATTTCACCATAGTACGGATATTCCATCCCTCTGATAATTTTTGTGAGCCTCCTTCAGATCCACTCCATTAGGTCAATGCATTTCTTGTGCTGTGACTCCAGAGATAGGTACAATACTCCAGGTGGATTCCTAACAGAGCAATGTAGAGGGGGAGGATCATTTCCCTTGACCTGCTGGTCACACTTCTTTTGATGCCACCCAGGACATTGTTGGCTTCCTGAGCTGTGAATGTGCCTTTGCAGCTCACATCAAACAGGGATTGCCCCATCCCAGGTGCAGCACTTTACATCTGGTCTTGTTGAACCTCATGAGGTTCCCATTTGGTTCTCTCTGACTGGCACCCCATCCTTCATGTTCGTCCACTCAGTTTACGGTCATTCATAAACTTGCTGATTTTATGAACTTGTTCCCCCTGGACACATAAAGGAGAAGAAAGTGAATCAGCATGAACTGATAAGAGATAAATTATGTCTGACCTACTTGGTTGACCTCTCTGATCTGGCGAAAAGAAGAGAGAAATGGATATAATTTATGTGAATTTTAGCAGGACTTTCATGACTGCTTTTCACAGTATTCTCATTTCAAAAGTACAGTCCAGGTAACAGGTAACCGGAAAGATAATAAACTGACTGGGCAGTTGAACTCAAAAGTTCATGGTTAATAGGTCATGTTCTACCTGGAGACTTTGTAACAAAGTACTTAAGAGATCTGTCAAGGGACATGAGCTGGTCAGGGTCTTTAAACCTGATGAGCATACACTCTGAAATCTCCTCCAGCTCATTGCTCAAGATGACACCAGTTTTGGGATGGGGTATCACATTCAAGGATGGGGACAACATCCAGAGGGACCTAGGAATATGGATAAATGGATTGGTAGGAAATTTATTAAATTCAACTGAGAGAAACAGCTCCTGTCCATGGGACAGAGGAGCCTTGGCAACAACAATCTGGGGACGGACATGCTGGGATCAGTTCCTTGGGGAAGGCTTTGAGGCCCAGTAGACAGCAAACTGAGCCTGAGCCAGATGTATAACCTGGCAGCAAATGCAGCCAACAACATTGCATGCTGAATGAACAGGAGCATGGTCACCAGATTGTGATTATCACCCTCTATTTAGCACTTGTTAGACAACATCTGCAAAAGTCTGCTCAATTTGAGGCACCCCAAAACAAGAAATACATTCAGAAACCTGACTGCAGCAGAATGACAAAAAGACAACGGAGAACCTGCCCAGTGAAGAAAGACTGAAAATTCAGGCTGGAGCAAGGACAGCTTTGGAGGCATATACCTGCAGTCTGTGGGTGCCTACAAGGAGATTATGGAGGAGATGGAGCCAGGCTCTTCACAAAATGTATGAAAAGTAAACAGGGCAGGATGAAGGAAAATTGGCATAAATTAAACATAAATTAAACAAATTAAGGTTTTGTGTGCATATAAGGAGAAACTTTTTCCCCACAGGAACCTGTTCCATAACAATGGATAAAGTGGCCCAGAGAATCTGTGTGGTCTGTATCTTTGGAACTTTCCAAGATCTGCTAAGTTGAACCCTAAACACTAAGGTCTTATCCCATAGCTGGTCCTGCTTTGAGCAACAGGTTGAACTAGAGAACTCCTGACAGCCCTTCACACCAGTTCTCCTATGACCAGAAACTTTTGTGTCATAAATCCTGACCAGCTAGTAAGTGACATGAGTTTTTGGTCTTTTTTCCCCCCCTAGTCCATGACCCCAAGTTTAAAAATGACTTTATAGAGCCAGATTCAAATTTCCCACATGGATCTCGAGATCTCTAAGTAACTGAGGTTTGAGGACACAGGCAAAAAAAAGAGCTCTTAATGGTTAGAATCCATTAAAAAAGAAAAGTCTTAGTGCACGAAGTTTAATTTGGAAGGGAACTTGAATGAGAAGCAAGGCCCTTTTTAATATTCAGTAGGTAAGCTTTTCTTGTTTATTAGTTTCATTACTTGTTTGACCTTTCAATTTGAAACTGGAAGAGTTAGCAAATCTGTGCAGCTTGCTTCAGCTGAAGGTTGCTAAGCCTTTCGCTGAAAATGTGAATGATTTTTTTTTCTGCTCTGCAGGACATTCGATGTATTATATGGCAAAGAAGAGTCTAAATGTTTTAGTGGTCACCTGCTGGTAAGTAATTACCTTCATATCCTCTCCTCTGTTTAGCTCAATGTGAGAATATTTATTTGCTTATGAAGGAGTGCTGACAATTTGCCTGACTCCCCACCTATTTTTACAGAAGACACCAGAAAGAACATTCTTCTTCCTGATGTGCAAATATTAGCCAGAGAGACAAGCATTATACAAACATCTGCCACTATACATTCACTAATTCTTTAACCTTTTATTTTAATCTGAATAATGTTTATCTCTCCCTTATATGTTTTAATCAAGATATGAAATCCTAAACTTTCAGATTCTGGACAGGATGAGAAGGGCTTACACATTCAAAGAGACTTGGACTAAAAAGCTTCCGTCAATTTTCTCACCTGTCTCATGCTTTAAGTGTGAATTCATATAATGTGAGTTGATGGGTAATGTACCTGATGTACCAATCTTTTGTCTTTTCCTCTTAAGACAGGACAGAAATAAGCATACAATACCACAGACTTTGAATCCAGTTGGTGCCAAAGTGTGAGTAATACAGCTAGTTTATCTGGAAAGTATAAACTTTGAATATATATCTATACACAGATCTGTACATGTGTAGTATACCATACATCCAAAGAGGAGGTCTGGACAGAAAAGGACACATGTCAAGGCAGATAACTGGATATTTGGTAGCCCTATTCATGTAGAGTTAAGTGAAGAACTTTTGTTTGCTTATCAAGATCACCACATCAGTGGTGTTGTGGACATGCACAGACCTGTTCTGGAACAAAGGTAGATTTCCTGGCTCTGGAGATCAGCATTCAAGAATCAACATTTGCAAGGTATCCTATGTATACAGTAGCTCTTTTATCAACATATTATCACCACTAAATTGCAATTATTTGCAAATATCGCTGCAGAATTACTCTCTCTCTTTAAATGAAACCTCAATTTTCTCAGAGATGTTAGTGCTGAAAAATCAAATTGAAAACTAACAGAATGTTGCAGGGATGAGATGTCAAATTTCCTGGATCTTTTTTAAAGACTTTTCCCAGGAGAATTATCTTTCTCTTATCTTAAACGAGTGTGAGTCAGCTATTTCATTGGTAAGAGAGAATGATAAAGTGTTCCATATTGAGGAAAGAAACATATGAATCTCTTACAGTCCACTGGTAGATACTAGAGTATATACATTTTCCAAAAGACAACTTTGTACAATGTTTTCTATATCTAATAAGGACCTTCTTTCTCTTTAGGCATTTCTTGCAATTAATATCATCCATTATGTGTTATATAAGGTTTCCTTGAGTGTTCTCATAAATAAAAAAAATCTCACAATAAACTGGACACTAATCTTATTAAGATATTAGATATATAATTCATACCCAGTGCTCTTAATTAAGGAACAATTGTAAGAGCTAAGATACAGGGAAACTGTAATATACTTTATTTTTTTTTCTTTTTCGAATGCTATGAATTCACTCATAAATGATAAATGAAAGATAAACTGCGTTTTAAATAGGATTTTGAAGCAGTTCAAGTAAAACTGTCCATGGATAACTGGAAGATGACTACACACTTGCCACATATTAACTGACAAATAAATTGATCTAAATGAGAAAATGTCTGGACTAGAAATGTTTTAAAATAGCTTTGCTTGAAGATAAATCTAACAGTTTATGTGATCAAATTAGAAAGAAATGTAGGTGTGCACCATCTATCTAATTAATAAATATGCAAGACGTTATACAATTATTTATTTCACATTAATGTCTCTTCATGGAAAGAAAAGGCACCATAAAAAATTATTCAGAAGAAAGAAACTTAGCACAGAAAACCTGGTTTCCTCTCAAAGATTGTAATCTTTAAGGTAGCCATTTGAGGAAGGAGTGGTTTGAGGTTTTGTTTCCTCTTTTGTGCATATGTGTGTTACTAGCCCATGCTTCAAGAGATAATTCCTTGCATTACTTTGCCGTACCTATTGAGACAAGTTTCTTCCTGCTGAATTAAATTTACTGGAATTTGTCTCTCTCTGTGGTGAATTTCATATAAAACAGTAATCCTAGCAAAGCAAAAAAATCTCTCATATGCATTATTGGTACTTCGTTCTTATACTACTGTTCATTGTTTTACAATTTATTTCTTTCCTTCTACAGATGTGTGGTCTGTGACCATCAATAGAACAGATTCAGACTGAGTCTTTCAAACTAGTTTGCAAGCAGTTTATATTGCATCACCATCTGTTTATACTGTCCTTTTTTTTCTGCCCCTTTTCTATATTCAGTTGATGCTAAGACTGAAAAAATTCAGTGTGAATATTTTCAATGTAAGGCCTTTCAATAGAATAATCAAAGTTCCTCTTTCTAAAATATCTTACTGATGTGGTTTAACCTCAGCCAGCAACCAAGCCCAGTGCAGCTGCTTGCTCACTCACCCAACCAGCATTATGCGGGGGAGAATCAAAAGGTAAAAGCTTGAAAACTTGTGGGTTGAGATAAAGACAACTTGATAAAGAAAGCAAAAGCTATGTCTGCAAGCAAAAGAAAATAAGGATTTGATTCACTGCTTTCCAGTGGTGGGCAAATGTTCAGCCACCTCCAGAAGAGCTGGACTCCATCATGCGCAATGGTGATTTGGGAAGACAAATTCCATAACCCCAAACATCCACCATTCCTCCTTCCTCCACCCACTCTATACAAGGAGCATGATGCTATATGGTTGGAAATATCCCTCTGGTCAGTTTGGGTCACCGATCCCAGCTGTGTGCCATCCCCACTTCTGATGCACACCCAGTGTCCTTCCCACCAGTGCAATAAAAAAGAAGAAAAGGCCCTGACTCTGTGCAATCCCTGCTCAGCAATAACAAAAGCATCTCTGTATTATCAACCCTGAGTTCAGCACAAATCTAAAACACAGCCCCATACCAGCCAATCTGACAAAAATTATTTCAGCCAAAACCAGCACCCTTGCATACTTCTTAGTCAAGGTTTTTCAGCCTCACCAGGTAATTTCATATCTAAACATGTGTGTTGTAGGTTGGGTTGTTTAATCAAGAGTTTTATTAATATTAGTTAAGTTTGTTCCTTGTACTGCCCTATTTATCCCCTCACAGTGGTTTGCTCCAAGTTGTTTACACCGAAAGTTCCCGCCACTCAGATCCACAGTTACCTGTCAATCTCACTTCTCCCTGTTTTCTCCTTATTTAGTCCCGTCAGTCAAGGTTTGTTCATTCCCTGTTGAGTGTCAATCTCGTAACCACCCCCAGCTTCTTCAAGAAAGTTCTGTATCAATCACCCCACCTTAGCCTTTCTATTCGTCCCAGGACGCTGTGCCCACCTCTTTTACGTTACCATTGGTTGTTATGATCTATGTCATTTCTCTATGTCATTTCTCTATCATTTGTCCCAATTGGGCGAGCCAGGTTTCCACCCCTGTCCACCCACCCCCTACTTAATCTGCTGCAACCCTTTGTTCTCCAGCATTTTGTTACTGCATCCATCCAGAGAGCATTTTGTTCCTACCACACATGGGGGAATAAAATTCTTTGGGCCAGCAAAGTGTCCTTCTCTCATCCCTTCGTCTCCTCTCAGCGTGTGAAGCTACCAAAACTGCATAACCCACGCTGCAGCACTCAGCACCTTTGAATTATAAAAGCATTTTGAATATTTCTAGACATGCTACAAAATTATTTATGTGGTAATCCAGGCCAGATACTATTATTAAAGTAATTTTTTAGCAACATCTACTCCAATAGTATACAAAAAATATCTGTTTGAAATGTTTGTATCCTGTTTCAAGGAAAAAGAAACAGACTCTGCCCAGAACCACAACCAAATTCATAGAAAATCTCTAGAAAAAATTTAGAATACAGTAGGTTAAAGGAAGACCTTTAGTCATCTGTGCCTTTTGACATGGAGCCATGTAATTAGCTGTGTCTTGACCTCTGTAGATTTTGGAAATCGAACTTGCCTGTGCATACACATAAAGCAGGTGCATGTATAGATGTACAGATGTTTTATCCAATATGTTGTATTTCACGTATTCAGTTAAGCAAATGTATAGAACTAGCTTGCATATGGGAAAAATCCATTTTATCTTTTCAACAGCAGGTGAAGAGCTCACATACCAGTCATAATATGCTTATCAAGTCAAGTTTACAGAAGTGAGAAAATGCATTTCTTTATATAACTTTAAAAAACGTCATGCAAATATACATAAAAATCATTGTTTGGCCCTGAGCTGACCAACAGAGATTCAAAGAAGCATTTCACATCTCATGATGAAATTTAATTAAGTGCTTCTAAATTTAACATCAACTTACTTCCTGCGAGAAATTACAGTATAATTAAGACTTATATTTTTTAGCAAAAATATTAAGTTGTCCAGGTAAAATATTCAAACACTTAACACAGGTTTTAGTAACACAACACTCTTATAAAAATAATACAAAAAATGAACTCAAATAAAAACAAAAATCATTTAAAAATATGTTGACCTTGAGGAACTGAACTGCTTCTTCATAACACTTCAGAAAAAGGCTTCAAAGTAAAATTTAGAATGTAATGATATTTTCTAAGAATAATTAGCAGTTTGCAAGAATGTCTAGCAAAAATACTAGGGCCTACTTAGTACAATAGCTCATAATAGACTTAAAATAGACTGTCATACAAACTAAAGCAATGGGCAGGATGGGGGGAAGAAAAAAAAATTCAAAACTTTGCAGAAGAAAGTTATGCCAATAAGCTGTATCTTTATTTTATGTCAGGGCTTTTTACTGACCAAAATTTTGGGCTTAAAACAATGTATTTCAAAAATGGTGTAGATTTACCTGTTTAACTGAAAATCTAAAATAAGCAGATGCTTGCCCATCTGCCATCTCTGTCTGCCACTATCCAATAAAGCACAGTTCAAAATGGCTGTGTCTGAGGTACTCCTGTATTGCAAATATTTCAGCAAATATTTGCAACTGGAAGCAATATCTCTGATAATGCCTGTTACACAGTTTAGGAAATACACAGAAATCCTCACGCTGACAGTAGATGTTATAAGATGATTACCAAAATATTTCACTGCATTCCTTTTTATATATGTCATCTTTTTCAAGTCTTCCATGATATTTCTTCAAACAACAATAAGAAATCTTTCGTTATTGGTTCTAAGCTGATGAAACAAGGATATGATGGGCATCATGTTCTAACATAAATATTTGTTTATAGAGAGCAACAAAATAGCATTTCAAAGTGCAATAGATAGGCTGTAACCAAGAAAAAATATTATTCAAGTCATTAGAATTTGAAAAATTAATGGTTTATTTTTATGCAGAAGCATGTCAAAAACACCTGACATACAATGGACATGGGAAAAAGAACACCAATGGGATAAAAAAGACAAATACACTAATTTGATAACATATGATTTGCTTTTAGATTTGAATTTATCTTTTCCAGGAGAAGAAAAAAAAAGGTCAAGAAGAAGAAGAAGAAGGAGGAGAAGAAGAAGGAGAAGGGAAAAGAAAAAAATTCTGTCATTTCTTATGTGCTGAATATTCTTTCAGAATACAGTATTATGGGTCTGACAACAGAAGGAATCTATTGCAGTTTTTGGACTACCTGCAAAGTGATAGGCACTCCCTTGTTGTTTTGACATGTACTGTGCATATAGCGCTGCTGTACTTTGAAAAGTGAATCAGTGTCAATGACATCATGAGGTTCCATATTTCTCCTTCTCTGTCTGACATAACGGATCCATTTTCTTTTTAAGTCAAAGGCTGATTTCTATGGGTTTTAGCCCTACAGTTTTGCCCTGAAATGAAAACCAGCTCTGAGTCTTATATAATAAACTTTCAATCAGAGATTACTGGGCAATTATGTGCTTAGTATACGTTAGACAGAAAATCTGATAGCATATTTTTGAATAGTAGCTTTTCTTTAGCAACAATAAATAAAGTAAAATTTATTAAATATCTAAAATTAGAATTATTTTTCATTCTACTAGTTTTGGTCATATTTTCAACAGTAAAAAGAGGCTTAGTAAAAGCTGACATATTTTGCTAGAAAAAGGAGAAAGTGTTTTACATTTTATAGAATTAGTTACAAAAGAGTTCCTAGATTCAAATTCCTAGATTAACAGTTTTCTGTTTACTGATTTTTGTGAGTACTTGGGGTTCTTTCTGGAAATTTTCCTGAAACCTGCATCAAAACTTTTCACAATAAAAATTGGTCTTGACCAAAATCAATTAAATATTTTTTTGCTATTTTTAATGAGAAATTTTTCTTCTGTAAAATGTTATAGCTATCCACTGAGAAAGAAGAAACATCATTACATTTAAATAGCTGAGCAAGCCATGACAATAAAAAACAGTTTCCTGTGATTTGGGGATGTATAGTCTGCTGAAGTTCTTTTCAGAACTGAATTCCAGGTGAGATTGTAGACTATGGATTATGGAGTACTGTAACTGAGTGCACGGGAAAACTGAAGCCAATTAATATATTCCTTTACTGATTAAAAGGGAATGGGATGTCTGGGGTGTCACTGCTGTTAGGAGTGATGGCTAATTGCCTAAATAGCACTGAGAGTGTTGCAAATACAGGAATGAAGGAAAGCCTAGAATTAATTAGTATTTAATTCCCAGACTTTAACATAGATCTTCATAATATGTGACAGGGAACATTTAAAAGTTTTTTGGTTTTTTTTTTGTTTTGTTTTGTTTTGTTTTGTTTTATTTTTTGGGTTGTTTTTTTTGTTGTTGTTTTTTTGGGGTTTGGTTTTTTTTTGTTTTTTTGTTTTTTTGGTTTTTTTTGTTATCTAGTCTCATAGAGAATCAAATAGCTCCACATGGAAAGAAGTCTCAAACCACAGTTTAAGCACTAACATTTCCCTCATAAATAGTTAAAAGTAAATCTGTCTTAGAGGATCAGAGAACACAAGGTACACATCTATGTGGAAAGGACTCTTTTCCATGTGAAATGTGTGGAGGCAGATGTGAGACTGTTCAGCAAAGTGGAAAATATAAGCAAGCGTCAGCCAGAATAATTTCGATATTTTTAATATAACTTTCAAGACAGATATCTGGAATGGGTGATGAAGCCAATGTTGATGAGGGGGAGCTTCTATAAAGAGAACAATAAAGTTTCTGTGCAATAACAAGCTAGTTAAATAAACATTTTCCCCTCTCCCTAATTTAAATCTCTCTTCCATATATTTAACCCTAGGAGGTCAATACAGAAAATAAATTTTGTAGTGTTGTCTCTTGTCTTTTTGCTTTCCCTTTTTCACCGCATATGAAATGTGCAAGCTTTTGAGCTCAGATTATAAGACTTTTGAAAAATGCTTTTTTTCTCTTTTGCCACAAGTATTTCAAGTATTATATATTTTCTGTAATATTTTGCTTGCCCATGATGTTTTTTCCACATTCTACTTTACAAACATATATGTCAAATATCAAAATATAAGAAAATAATGTTTTTATGCAATTAAGTCTAAAAAAACTTGACCATAATCAAATTAATGTCAAACCTATCAAGAGATTCTTCCTCTATATTTCACTAATTGCAAAATTCTGCTTGGAGAACAGAGTTAACTAATTTTCCTCTGTAAATGGAATTTCTCTAGAACTTTCCAGAGCTAACTGTATATTCATTGCTGTTTATTGGTAAGATTGAAAATTGTTGTTGTGTATTCATGGGTTTTTTAACTTTCATAAACTTTGATTTTTGCCTCTCTTGAGGCAGATATTTGCTTGTGTGTCATTATCAAGATTATTAGACTTTTTTCCTTCCTACTGTGAACATGAAATAAAAGTCATGCAAATAGTGGCTTTCAGTTTTTTTGTATTGAAGGAGCTTTCCAAAACAGATAGTGGCATACTCTTAAAACATGATGTTTTCTTACTGACCATGCTTAAGATATAAAAAAACCACATAGATTCCTAGAAAAAGAAATGCCATATAGTGTAATGAGAAAAACGTACCGACAAGTTTCTTAGTATAAAATAACTTACATGTACCGTATAAGTTAAAGTAATATGCTATCAGGTTTTTCAATTTCCTCTCTGAAACTGTGCTTTGGAGGGCATAGTCAATACAAAGTGGTTCTTGCAGGGACAATCAGGATGGCTGACAAGGAAGCTTAAAAAAGGAAATGTCCTTTATGAAGAGCAAAATAACACCAACCAGAAGCTGCAGGGCTAGAACTGGGGAAACTGCTTCCATATTAAGGCAGTAGCTCAACATTCTCCTGCTGTGCTTGACTTCCCATTTCTGTGAGAGTTAAGCAATTATGAAAAGATTCTGATGTAGTAGCATGCATGACTTTTTTTTCCTTTAAGCAACTGTGGATGCAATTCTCATAGTCAGTACATTCAAGACAATTTATGTGACCTTTTTTAAGGAAAAATAAAAGCTTTACATGTTTTTATCATGGCCAGAGTAGTCTTCTTTTTAAACATGTATTTGACATATTTTATAGACCACAAGAGCTATTTCAGCTCCAAGCAAACTATTTAAGACCAGATGTGAATTTAGTGATGCAGCATATTTCACAATGTGATCTTCCCAGGACAGAGTACAAGCATGTGAATTAAGTAAATTTCCCAACTGAACATGGATGATATAAGCATTTTATACAGCAAGAGGATTCCTGCCCAAAACACAGCCTTAAATGTTTTAAAAGTGATGTCATGGTAAAAGCTATCTGATATAACCAATTCTTTGTCATCAACAAAAACATCATGGCAAATGCTGTCCAAAAAGCCTACACCATTAAAAAGCAAAACAAAACTAAATCCTACAACAAAAAAACCATGCCAAATCTGAACCACCAAAATCCCACCAAACCCCCCCAAAAATCAACGACAATTGCTCTTACTCTTATCAATTACTCTGAGTGTTGATAGACTCTAACCACAGCTAGCTCATTATGTCTTCCAAAAAGGACAGTAAACTTCTGCCTTCATTTGTCTTATTTCCTTCCCTAATATCAAAGTTAACATTTAATGTGAATATCTTCTCTCACTTTTGTCATTCCTTTTTAATTAGAGGTTATGAAACACTGAATGTCAAAGCTCATCTTCCACACAGCTGCCTAGTATTTAGCCTCTCTGATTAGGTAGATGTTGTCTCATCCAAGCTGTAACTATAAGCATGACACTAATAAAATGTACAGTAGTTACTTTCATGGTTTTAAAATCAACTATATGCAATCATCTAATATAATGAGATACAAAACCAAATAATTTATTAAAATAAGACATAAATAAAACAACTGCTTAGTAAGAAATCATACTCCCATTCGTAAGCCATGGGTTATGATTATTCTGGTAATTAAGTCATTAGAAGCACTATGGCCTTTCAGTAGTGCAGATTCTAATCTCACCATTTGGATAGTTCTGCTTTGAGTTTTAGATGGACCCATTAATTCTCCCTCCCCCCTTGACTCTGTTTTCTTTATACAAAATAAACTATCCTACGGTACCTTAAGAAAAGACAGAACAGATAAACACACTAAACACGGAAGAATAGATGGTTAAAGGACTCAAGGAAGGATTATTCTTATCTCTACATCAATAGTAATGTTTTTGGCACCATGTAGGCACTTAAGCACAACTTACTGACTCTTTCATAAAAGTGGGAATTGTTGCATTGATGTTTGCAGCTTGACCATAGCAATACTGAACAAATAATATTGTCATCCACTGATAGTATACATTTCTCTTTGTAGAAAAAGAAGTATCTTACCAATATAGAAAGTAATTCATACTCTTTTGTTTTGTCACATCACCTGTAGTGTTCACAAGTGTACATTACTGTTCATATTTAATGTACTTGTGTATTTAATTTAATGTAAAAATGAACACAAAAAAAAACCTCCAAAAAACCCAACAAACAACAACAACAAAAACTTCACCCATCACAAAACCCCCACAAAACCCACCAGTGGGAACTTACCCTGTCCCTTCTGTGAATACTGGCTGATCTGGAATCCGTCTTTCATTAATTTCATGTGAATCTTTCATGAGCTTTATCTGTCTGCACTGCCAAAGAGTCCCATGGGAAGGAGTGGTCTGAAATGAATTGTCACTACTGACAATTCAGTTAACATATTGAAACTATTATTATGAGGAATAGGATCACATTGTCATTTTTGGAAGAGTTTTCTTGAATAATAGGGCTTAGGAATTATGGAAACTGGATATTTTTGACAGATCAATTAATAAATATAATACTGAGAACAGTTCACAGCCCAGCTACATGTATTGACACACAGTTGTGATGTCATAGTTATTCTTCAGTTATAAACATATGTTTGTTTTCAAAGTACATATGATGCACAAAAGAGCACAAATACTGAACATGTGTAAGAAGAATAAAGGTAACAAAATTGCTGCTGTTTGCCTCTCCTCCAATGTGTGATAACAGGATTCACAAGAAAAGGCTGCTGAAGCCACTTCTCTCATCTGTTCAGTATCATCTTTCTTTACATCTTCCTATGTGAGAGGGAAAGGGAGGAAATTTTGCAAGGGAAGTCACATGTTCTTACAAAGGTCTTTGGCTGTAGTTTAATACTCAATGCTTTCATCACCTTTCAGTTCCAACTTTTATCTTTCCTTTTCAAGTCCCTGCCCCAGTCTTATAAAGCCTCTGCTGAATATTTTGATCTTTCTCCTTTCACACCAAGTGCTCCTTCCCAGGGGGTTAGAGGGAAGGGTAGCAATATTGCTGCTTTTACTCAGGATTTGCAGCAAAGATTTAATCACGCATACACACACAGTCTGACAGAAGACTCTCCCAAGTGCCTTCAAACAGCTCCTATTTTTCACTAAACTTCTAGATAGTCTTTCTTACTGTCTAACCTAGATTAGATAGTGCTTTAGATGTGTCTGTAATGATGGAAGTCAGATCAGAATGAAGATTCTACAGACACAATATGGACATTTTTTGGAACATTTTCTTAAGCTGTCCTTCATTTTTTATCCTTGAACTGCAGATACAGTTTTGTTGTCTCAATTGCCAGCTGTGAAATTGGGTGTGTGTGTCTTTAATATGTGAATGCAATTGTGCTCTTAAAGGTCTAGATCAAGTTCTATTAGTTGCAATCAAAAGCACCCCAGGGTGCAAAACTGAATGTAATGTTTTTGTACACATGCAGAAATAAACCACCCCAGGACAAGTCTCAAGTTAAGAATTGTAATTAAAAAGCTGAAGGAATTGAAAGCTAGTGAAGTAGCTTTAAATTTGGTCAGTGAAAACTGAGCAAATTAATTATAAGCAAGCATGAAAGCACCCCAAGGCACCAAACACTGATACTAAAGCAAAGATCAAATCCACAAAACTGTATTTGTGGCCCTGGTTCTGCCTGGGTGCCCAGTCAGAAGAGGAGACCCTCGACCGACTGGTCCGCGGGGAGGGCCGATGGGGTACTGGCGTCTCCACCGGATGGACGAGAGGACGCACGGATAGCGTCCTTGAGGATTTATTGCAGGAAAAGGCAGAGGGCGAGGGAGAAGCGAAGGGCGCAGGGAGACAATCACTCAAGGAGGGAGCAGGCTCCAAGAGCCCTGAGGGAAGGCGGGACTGGGTATATATCAGGAGAGGAGTGGGAGTGGTTGGGATACAAACGGTCCAATGGGGAACAGGTCAAGGGGAGACATACACAAAACCAATGAGGGTACGGGGAAGGAGTGGCAATACAAAGGCAACCAATGAGGGTAACAGAAACGAAGAATTTTTCAGAACTGGGGAGTATATCAAACATTGACTGACATTAGCAAGGGAGGGTACAATGTGTGACAGACAGATCCCCTTAGATCTCAGTTACCTCCCAAGGGAGTGCAGGGGCCCCTCCTACAGTCTCAAGTTAAGAATTGTAATTAAAGAGCTGAAGGAATTGAAAGCTAGTGAAGTAGCTTTAAATTTGGTCAGTGAAAACTGAGCAAATCAATTATAAGCAAGCGTGAAAGCCTGATCCCAAGGCACCAAACACTGATATTAAAGCAAAGATCAAATCCACAAAACTGGGTAGAAAATACACAATATTTTATTGTGGATTCATTGTAGAAACATGTAGAATTTTTAAAATTTAAAATATCTGGAGAAGTTTTATAGCACATTTTTTGTCCCTAGGGAGGGACAGAAACAATTTGCAAAAGCACAAGAGAGCAAGTAATCTGGAATCTTCTTAGAAAGTGGATTGCATCAAGGGACAGGACTTTAAAATGTTTAGGTAAGGAAAGGATAGCAGAGGCATTTGGTCTCTTCTGTAACTATCCATAAAAAAACAGTCAACATTGGAATGGAAATTAACCCCCATTGCTCTATGCCATTAGAAACTGAACCCACTAGAAAAATAGATATTAAGTCTTCTAATATTTAAAATAGAAGGCATACTACAAATACATGTCTGAAAAGATGATCGTTCCTCTTTGTTTAAGGATAGTGTATTCAGAAGAAGGCATTATGAGGATTTATTCCTGCATCATACTCTGATGTTCATTTCTGACTAAAAAATAGTTATATTTTTTCCATATTTCAGGAGATACAGAAAGAATGGGTTTCAAGAATGAAGGGATTGGTCGGAAATTTTCACTTTAGTAAGTGCTGTAGAAGAAAAAATAGAAAAGCTGGAGTACAGAACCATGAGTAATTTTTGGTTTTCAAACAAGTTATCTTTAATGCATCAATAGACAACCACCATGACTGTAAATTGTGTATCTATGTATTTATTCCTATAATGTTTCAGTACAATATTCAGTAAATGAGAAATACAGAGATAATTTTTTTTAATAATATGACAGATACAGGTTCACTGATGTTAATGTTTCCCTGAATATACAAACCTCTCAAATAGGCAAAGACCAAAAAAACCACATAAACAAAGACAAACGTAAGAAAGCTATTTGAATTGTATACTCATAGGGAAATTTGAAAGCGTGCTTTGCAAGTGAAATTCTGTACAACTAGTGCATTAAAATATTAGTTTCTTTTCCTCTTCACAATAAATCATAGCAAAAAAAAAAAAAAACAAAAAAACAAACAAACAAAAAAAAAAACCACAAAA
Source organism: Vidua macroura (assembly GCF_024509145.1). Lineage (NCBI taxonomy): Eukaryota > Metazoa > Chordata > Aves > Passeriformes > Viduidae > Vidua > Vidua macroura. The sequence goes on from NC_071571.1 coordinate 97,651,317, forward strand.
AAAAAAAAAAAACCACCAAACCCAAAAAACCCTGATTTTGCTTTTGCTTCCCCATGATTTTAACAAAGACAATACAAACAAGTAGCTGCAACATTCATGGTACCTTATTCTGACTTTGGGAGAAAATCTTCATCTGCCAAAGGAAGTAAAAAAAAATGAAAATGACAAAGTAAAATATTATGGTATATAAATAAATAAATAATTAAATAAATAAATAATTAAATAAATAAATGAGATACTCAAAAGGGAGTTAAAAGTTATTTCTAAATAAAACTAGAAAGAGCAGCACTGAACAGGCTGTGAGAGGGAGTATGTAGAAAGAAGAAGCTGTGCTTATTTTTCAAACACTATTCAGGAAGAAGTAGTTCCTAAATACAGCAGGACACAGAAAGTGATTATTTATGGAGACATGCAGTACATTAGATTAAGGGAAAAAATTATAAAAATAAGTAATGATTGCAAGAGTTAATGCCAACTGTGATAAGCAGGGGGGAGAAGGAAAGTAACTTCACAGTCTCTGAAGGCAAATAATGTCTATTACTTGAATTCAAATACTTTTGTCAATTTTCTATCTGCACCATAACCTAAGTGAAATTAAAGCAACACTGTTCCTATAAAAATCCTTAGAGAAAACTATTCCTGGTCTTAGAAAGTAATATCTTTTTCTGTAATTATGTTATGCTGTGAAATCTATCAAATATCAGGACCAGAGCATCAAGCCTATGTCATTTTTTTTTTTTTTTTTTATAAAAGTATGCTATTTATTATGGACTGAACTGGAAGCTCTACTAAAAATCACTTGATAGCAATTTAGTTACCCCACACCCAGACAAATGGCATACTAAGACCTGTAAACAGCTGCACACATAGGGAAACATTTACAAGTGAATATGGAAGTAATGGGTTCCTTAGGGAATACTGCAGAGTTTTGCACAACATCAGTTACACAGAGTTAATGTTTCATACCTAGATCCTCATGAACTGTCTCAAGCATGATCAATCTCTGTTTTACTTTCCTCCACTACACTACCCACACAGTGATGTCTCACTCACTTCAGTTACATGCAGTTTCTCCTCAGACTACAGGGCATGCCAAAAAGGACAACAGTTAGACCATGCTTTTATGATACATACCAGTTATCTCAGAAAATCTGCTTACTTATAAATTAGCACTAAACTGTCCTTGATTTATTTTATTCAGGGAGCAAGTGTATTCAGTGGTCTAAATGCGCAGGAAGAGAGGGTCTTACTCAGCTTACAGAGGATAGAGCAAAAAACAGAAAGGAAAAGCCACATACAAAAAAAGCAACTACACCTGAACTACACTTTGGAGAATTGCCACTTTTCTCAGCATTTGCCTTGGGTGCCCCCTGGGTGCCCACCTGGTTGGTGAGATAGGAGGGGAGGGGATTGCAGTGCCTGGACTGGGAGGAAGCCCAGCCTCCTGCACAGGTGAGTCTCAGTCTGGTGAGTGCCACACTGGGACCAGCATCTCCATGCACTACCTGACATTCTTGTTCTTCCAGCCTAGGTCTGACATCTGGAGTAAATTCTTCATTTGGGTGACCATTTTTTATTGTAATCAAACAAAGGGGACTTTTGTACTGCTGAATCAGTTATGCCTTTTCAAGATATTTCTAGGAAGTGTAAGTTCTGCTAGGTTTATATTAACCTTTCTATTTTTATATTAATCCCTTAGTAATGCTGAGCACTTGGAATTCCTGATTTGAATGTAATGCTGGTAAAAGTCATGCTGTCTGCATGCTTTAAACTACTACTACACGTTTTTTCTCCCATATAGTTGCTATACTACATATTGAAAAAATATTTAGTCACGTTAAAAGGAGCATCATTTAGATAAAAATAATTTTCTTCCTGGATGGTTTTTTTGTGGAAGATTTTAATAAGCAGTTTTAACACACAAATGTGGTTGTACTACTGCTATTGTGAAGGCATTAAATTTTATTGATTTTTTTCATGAAAATAAAGCCAAGTGCCTTGTTTGGCAAGTTTTGCTTCTAGTTTATATTTCTGAACTGCCTTTTCCTGAGGTAGAGGAGAGCTCTACCTCTACTTACAAAGTAAGTTACATTTCTGTATTTTAAGAGATACAGAAATAAACTATTAAACTACTTAATAATAAATACTCTAAACAGTTATGTATACTTCCAAGGATATTAAGTTGTATAAACATTAATTGATCAGTAATTCACATATGGAAAACATTACATGATGATATATTCTGATAATTTATGATAATGATAATATTCTGATAATTTACATAACAAGAGGAAATTGAGATAGGAAAATTTAATCACAGGAAACAAAACTATACAAGGATCAGAAGGTTCATAATTTCCCTACATACATGTTAACAAAAGTATACTTCTTAGAAGTAGAATCCTTTCATCTATAAAAATCCAATAATTTTAATGAGCATAAGCAGTGAGGAGATTATGAAGCACACAGGAATAGTTGATCAGGTGATAATTGCCAACCTGGTTTTGGATTATGAAAAAACAAAATCTTCCCTTTTTCAGTGGAGGGGTATTTCCTTAAATTATTGCTCCTACTTCTGCCCCTTTCTTCTCCTTTCTTTCCTCTTTGGAACTGCAGTAAAGCCCATTTCATCCATGGACACTTGGCTTTTAAAAGTACCTAAGTGAAATCACAGAGTCACAAACCTGCACTATTGTTTGACCATCCTCAGTGTAAAAAATTAACCGTTTTCATGTGTTCAGGTAGAATTTGTGTGTTTTGATTTGTGCACAGTGTCTTTCCATTAGGCATTATTGTGGAGTGTCTGGCTGTGTTACTTTTTATTGCCCTGAGACTGCCCAGCCTGAACAATCCCAGGTTTCTCAGCTTCTCATCACACGTTTCTCAATGATTTGGCAAAGCAAATGGCATTTCTAATGAAATTTTTCTATTTATTCTCTAAAGGCTTGGCTTTGTATTTGTTATCATCATGGCAAAATAATTTTCATTTTCAAAAGATAGATAAATCATGCTGTAATTTGAAATTAAGGAATATTCCTAGCTCATTTGTTAGATTGTTGTTGTCTTAATCCTTTTTCTCCTTCAAAAAGTATTATAAATATTATGCTCATCTATCTCAGTACTAATATCTCTACTATTTATTTCTTTGAGGTATTCTAGAAACTGTTACAGAATAAAGTATTAATATTGTTGTCCATAAAGTGTTACAAAACTGCAAATTTTATTATTATTTTTATTCTGTATTTTCTCTTTTTCTTCTTTCAAATATGAAATGCCTAAGTTTGGAATAATATGACTGTTGTCTTTATGTTGAATTGACTTATACAAAGTTCTAAATATACCTATGATCACAATTTTAAATTCTCTTATTTCAAGAAGTTGAGATTAAGGAAAGCAGTTTAGGAAAAAAATCACAAGTCTATGATGCATTTTTAGCAGGATGGTTGATACTCTTCAAATTAGTACCTTAAAACTAGAACACAGAGGTCAAGACTCACTGATTTCCTATTGACTAAAAGTGTCTTAAATCCTTTTCCTTCATGGCAGAAAAAAATACTTTCTCTCTGGAGTGGATTTTTTGTGTTTTTTTTTTTTTTGTTTGTTTTTTTGTTTGTTTGTTTGTTTGTTTTTTTGTTTTTTTTGGTTTTTTTTTGTTTGTTTGTTTGGTGTTTTTTGTTTTTTGTTTTTTTTTGTTACTAAGAAATTCTGGACAATGAAATTTGATGATAATTTACCCATGATTTTGTCAATTATTAACTGGGAAGAAGAAGACACTATCAGTAATGAGCCTGCCTCAGAATGTGAACTCACCAGATATTGGTCACTGAAGAGCGTGACAGCGGGAAGTCCTTCAGGAAGGACTCAGATGGATGCAGTATGGAGTTAATGAAAATAAGAATAAGAAGGGAATGTGTATGCTGGGAAGATTGTTAAATATTTCATGTTCTCCCCAAAGAGCTGGTTTGCTTATTATTCATTTGCACTTCTTAATAGTAGCCAATTAGCCTCCTCCTCACAGTTTTCTACTCTCACTGTACAATAATTAACTTTTTCATGAAAGAAGTTTCTGTGCTGAATGCATGCCCAGTGAATGTGTGTACCCTTCCTAATTATTTTCTCAGTTAATTTCAAAGTAAGGTAAAAGTAAAACAAAACTGAAAAAATAAACAATCACAACCAACAAAAAAAAAAAAAAAAAAAAAAAAAAAAAAAAAAAAACCAACAAAATTTTAATGAGGAAGGGCAGAAGACAAAATTACAAACAGCCTTTAATATGCAGAAAAATTCAGGCTACTATCTGCCTGAGAAATCGAAACCCTGAAGAGCTGAATGATGGTGCATTCCATAGGTGTTTTGTGTAGTTGATGATTCAGTTTGTCCTTGTATCTAAAAAACATTTCTCTTTTTGTACTGATGCAAAATAACCCATTTTTCAAGCTCAGTTGCAGGCTTTTTTACCACTTACCACTTTTGGCAAATTTAGGTATTTCTGTGATTAAAATTTTTGTTGATATAGTTTATTTGAAACTCATTACTTAGAGCTCTAGGGCATGATCTGAATAAATTTACAAGAAAAACAGGTGATTATAATGAAGAATTGTGAACTATATGAAATGTAATGTTTAAAAATGGGTTCTTTCAATTCTTGAGTGACAAAATATATTTCCTTCTCTTACCAATACTCTTGTGAAAAAAAAAAAAAAAGATAATCAGATAACATGTCTTCACTGTCCCATATTATTGAATAAAGATGAATTTGAGAGCAGTGAATGTTTTCCCATCCCCCTCTAGATCCCATCATGTTAATAAAAAACTAAAATTAAATAACTAATATTACAGATGAACTAAGCATCCCATACTAGACCAGTTTCATTAAAGTTATTTACAACTTCTATATTTGCAAATGTGAGATACATCTGTGTTCAAAACATGACATCTAAATAGGGAATGCAATATTCTGCAGGCAATATCCAAGTTATTTTCTATATATTTGAATTTACATACTGTGAATCACAAATGGGATGGCTCCACTGCCTGTGTTACTAGTGTGGACTCTCTTATTAAGTCAAGTTAATTTAGGAACATTTGTACAATAGCCGTTTGGGATGAACATGAATTAGGATTTCCAGGGATGCACTATGCTCTACAAATAATTCTAGCATATAATCTCTTAAATATTCTATTATAGATACTCCTTTCCCCTCCAGTAGTACTGATATCAGGATGACAAAGGAGCACTAATGACTTAACAGTTAAAATTTACCCAATATATTTTCCATTTCTTAAAGTTATCTTCAATGTGGCTGGAAACTGCATGAGGAAAAAAAAACCACAAAATAAAATTGAGTAGTTGAGGTTTTTTTTAATGTATCAGAGTCAAGATTGCACTGGATATTAGCCAGTCAGTCTCAATTTACAATTTATATTTGTGTTACAGACAACTTCAGTAAAGTTGCTGCTAAAATTTGTAATAGTACAGCCTTTTTTTTGTATTGGTCTCCAGTATTTTTATGCTCCCCTAAGGAGAATCAGGAATATAACTACAATTCTATGCAGTTGTATGTGCAGGAAAAGAGACAAGACACAGTCTTAAAACCTTTCCTTCCCTGCTGATATCCCCTCCAGACAGAAGAACATGCTCTATTTTCTGTTACAGACTTAATATAAAAAGCTGTCCTCCCATTTCTTTATAAATTGCCATACTTTCAGTGCTTGCTCTAGTTTATTGTTCCCTGAACTTTTTGTTTCCATCTTCATTCACACAATTTTGGCTTTCACTGGTCTTCTGACTACTATGCTAGAGTTAGCAGAACCTGCAGCTAGTTAGCTCTATTTCTCACTTTAAATGGACAACCAAGTCAACATGAGAAAATAAAAGAGAACAGAGAAAAGTGGCAAGGATGACAACAGGTAGAGATAAAAGCAGAGGGAAAAAAGAGAAAAAGGAAGATGAAGACATAAAAAAGAAGAGGTAGCAAATTTTGTTTCAGATGAATGAGTGAGGGGGCATGTTATTTTGGAAATATTTGCCAGTATTTCTGAGTATTTTACAAACTAGAAGTTTCAAATGCACAAGACTGACATATGGAATGAAGGAAAAATCCAAGAGATATTTCAGGCTCTTTGCTCTTGATTTACACCTGGCCAAGCATAGGATAAAACCTAACCAATATCAGGAAAAAGAAATGCTAGCTTGCTTGTTCCTGAAGAACACTTGCCTTCTTGTATACAGAATTTTCCTATAAGTCTTTTCGCCCCCAAAAGAGCAGGAGTTTTGTGTTGGTTTTGTTTGTTTGTTTGTTTGTTTGTTTGTTTTTTGTTTGTTTGTTTTTTAAGGAAAGGTTTTTTTTATTGTTTCTGTTGTTTACTTTTCAAAAAGACTGTCCCTTGAAGCTGCTAAGTAAATTCTGGGGAAAGTAAATTAATGATTATGAAACATTTGCTAGCAAGCCTCTCTGATAGATCATAATCTGTTTTCTACTATCAATCACAATATGGATATCATCTTGTGTTCTTCACATACACAACTGAATGGATTTAAACAAATAATGACATAGAAGAGCAAGATTTATACACTAAAAACTAGAATTTTCTTTTTCTGCCCTCAGGTTTTAAATTGGTGAATAAGTTTCAATGAAAGTATTCTTTTTCCAGACCTGTGAAACCAAGAAAAATATCTTTCCCATTAAAACTAAAGCCACTGGTGCCACATATGCATTCTAGAAGTTAAATTTGAATTTTAAGTACATTGTTTTACAAGCCTTTTTTTTTTTTATAAATGGTATTTTTTGGGGCATTGTAACACCCCTAAGGTTTTGGTTTATGAACGTTTTTCCATTATCTAGTTATTTCCTACCAAGATATATGGGAAGCTCTCTGTAAAACACTATATAGGACTAGTTCACAAACACCAATGTTCTTTTTTCTCAAAACTGAAATCTTGCTTCTGTTTTCCCCTATAATCAGACTAGCTGTAATCCTCAAGATCAGAGTATTCCCCTTTACAGCTCTGCCACTTGGTTGGTGATATCACCGGGGTATATACCACAAAAGTTCTGTTGCTATTGCTTCAGCATTCTTTGCCTAAAATATATCAACAAAATCTAATTTTGTCCACTTATTGTTCCAGGCTGATGTCAGTAGTCTAATGGTTGCATACACTACATATGAGCCCAGGTGACAGTGTTAAAACAAAGTAAAGTTGGGTGTTTTCTTACTTTGACGTTTCAGAGTCAAAAAAACTTTCTAAATCCAAAACAGCTGTGATATTTTTGGCAAAATAAAACCAAGAACAAAAATTAGATACACTAAAGAATGGCCTGTGGATTTAATCCCAAGGTGATCATTTCTACTCCCTCAGGTTCCCCACTCACTGAAATACTGATTCTAGCTGCAGCCTAGGGAATTTAGGAATAAAATATGATTTTAACAGCTGGTTCCACTGAATTAAATTAAATTATTACCAGTTCAGCCCTTCTTTAGGCCATGTTTTATAACCCAGTAGGACTGTTTCTGCCAGCACTGATTTAAAGACTGAGTGGTAATCTGACTTTCATATCTTGTTTCTAGGACAAAATGGCCTGAAAAATGTGTTAGACCATAATAAGAGCTACTCTGAGTCTTAAAAATATTTTTTTAATTTCTTTGTATACCAGGTAGCACATAACTATTTCCTCTTTAAATTCTTTAGAAGATTTATATGTAATATTGCCTTTCACACAAAATGGGTATAAATATAGAATAATTCTAGAAGAATTATGGGCATAGCTTTTAAATTTTAATGATGAAAAATGCCATGTGGATCAGTTTTTGAGCTGGTGTCCCTGTTGTTCACCAGTTATTTACTGTAGTGTCCAGATTATAAATGCCTTGGTTAGACCCCAGCTGGCATCTCAGCCCCATCTAGACACGAGCTAACTGCTCATGGTGGGATGCGGGAGAGAACTGGGAAAATACAAGTGAGAGAACTCGTATGTTGAGATAAAGGCAGTTTAATAGGGGAATCAAAAGTCACACATGTAAGCAAAGCAAAACAAGGGATTTTTTCACCAGTTCCCATGTACAGGGAGTTGTTCAGCCCTTGTGGGCTCCATCCCACTCAGTGACTTGGGAAGACAAACTCTATCACTTGGGTTTGTTCAGAGCCCAATCTCACAATCATGCTGAGAAAAACAAATTGCAAAACCTGTCTGCATGCCTAGCTGGCACCAACAGAGGATGCAGCAATGAGTACAGGCAGAAGACCTGTATTCAGAAGACCCAATACTGTGATGTTTGAGAGGGACGTAAGACTGATTTTCTTCATTTTTCATTAAGAACAGGGATATGAATTTCTTTAGTTAAGAACTCTTCAAGAACTTTCTGAATGAAACTTTTTTGCACCATTTTGACCCAGTGTGGTTCCTTCCAACATTAACCAGTCTGTGATTCTGTGATCACAGCATCCATAAGAAAATATTCACCTTTTCCTTTGACTCTCTTTAGATTACACACAAGGAAAGATTACTACCTTCCTGCTTCTGTAATCAATTAATGCATTCCTGATGGGTTTATTCAGCTGATGAATGAACCAAGGAGCAATCTCCCTTCCCAGCTAAGAATGAATTTAGGAAAACCTTCTCAGGGACTTGAAATGGGACAGGATATCACAGCTGTGTTCCAATGTCCATTGAGACCTTCTTCACTCTATGGAGGATATTTCTGTATGAATCTAGTCTTTTCTTAGTTTGTAAGTCCAAATTTTGGTTAAAGTATGATATAATTATCTCATATGCAGGGTTCTCTTGCCTGGGACTGTTATGAATTTTATCCTTTACAGTCTGCTATTTATCTGCCTAGTTGCAGTTTTTCTGTGGGGATATACTTACCCTGTAAACCCCTCTAAACGTTATCTCTTTAATGCTTTCAGCATAGTTATAACTGTTTATGGTAACATGTTATTGTATACACCAGAGTACAGCTGAAAACAGATAAGCCACGTTAGCTTTGGACTAACAGATCATTTCTCTTATACTACCACAGTGTCTAATTTTCCTGGCAGGAATTAGTATGAGAATACATGAAGAGGCAAAGAGTGCTAAGTCCTTTCTATCTGTACTATTTAGCTGCAGAGCTGAATCTACTACATTTCTTGCATCTTTCCAATTCACATTCTCTTTGTTCTGGTCATTCCAGTGTTTTTACTCCCTGTGTTACTTTTGCTATATTTTCAAATTGAATTTCATTGGAAGAGGTCTTTTTTTATTATTGATATTTTGTTTTTTTAATCATATCAATAAAGTTATCCATTTGTCAAAGAACTGGTTATTCATCTGAAATAGCAACAATGACATTTCAGTCATGGATCAGAAGGCTCCTAAATTTTTTTTTTTTTAATCCTGTTTGTTCAACAAGTCTCAGAGGCTTTGAATTTCACACAAAGCACAGGCAACATCAATATATATTTTCTTAATCAGGATTTTAAGCCCAAAAATTTTAAGCATCATGGCAGAACAAGCTGTTTGAAAGAAATATTTCATGTTTAATGAATTAATATTAACTGTCTCTGCATAAACAAGGTACTTGCTGCTGCTGCAGAAACTCTGCCTACAATGCTGTCAGTTAAATACTGACAATATCCGACAAGGTAGCTGAAGTGTTAAAATGATTTTCATAAATCAAAGGTTTTTATCTAGGTCTACAAACTCTGCGGGAAAGAAGACCAACCTCAAAATTGAATTGAGGAGGACAATAACTTTCAATCTTCATAGTTTTCAAACTCTCTGCTGCTCGTCACCAAGAATCTTCCTTACATATTCCTCGCCTTTCAGTCCTGCGTTATCACCCTTTGTTTGTTTTGGTTTGGTTTCTTTTCTTATTCTTTTGACTTCTCTTTTAACAAGTTGTGTGGTGGTCCCTATCCTTTGTCACATCTCCTCTTTCTTTCTGTTTTCAACCAGATTCCTTGCTGTCACAGTGAAGGGCAGTCTCGATGAAAACAAAAGACTTAACTAGCAAACTTTGGCTTTTTGACTTGTTTTTCCTCATCTCTCATCTAATCTTTTATGTCCCTTTTTCACTAAGGAAATGTATATTCTTTAAGTATACAGGAAAATGGTTACACTAAAGCCAAGTTTTATTAGCTACTAAATTAATGTTGTTTATGACTGACATGGGGAATTCTCTTTGGAATGCTAATATGCCCTGGAAAAAAATATGGTCTTAAATGATAACCTCATGTATAAAGCAACAATAATCTGTTGAGAAAGAAAGAAGATATGCTTATTTCCTCCTTGCTGGCTGGTGATAAGATGACTTCATTGTTTTGGGATTTTTTGTAAATAACATTCCAACATCCAAAAAACTTTTCTAAGACAGACATGATTATACACAGAGACCAGGGATATCTGTAAGAAATATATAAAAAAAAAAAGCTTATCTATAATCAGAATTAAAGAGTTTAAATAGAAGATAACATTGCCTGTGAAATTCTATTTCCCTCTTTAGTTTGTTGGATTTGACTTTCTTTAATCTCTCAGGCTGCTGTTCCTATCAATAAAAGTGCAAGAAGCTGTCAATTTTAAACAATTTATACACTATTCAGCTAGATTTAAAATAAATTTTCTGATGTAGTGCAATGGAAATTTGTGAGTTTGCCTTGTTAAAAAACTCGTATAGTGGCTATTAAGAGCACATTAGAGAGCTATATTGTACAGTCTGCAAAATCTAAATGCTGTATCCTGTCACTGCAAGGAGGCTTAAGCCAGATTTTTAATAGCCCAGTGGTGACAGTGCATATGCATCTAAGGACAATGCACATGCAAAAGAAGCTAATTAACATCAAACACTAATTAGTCCCTCAGTATTTAGCAATGAAGTATCAGCAGCTGTCGTAGATGCCATATGCTAATTAGCATTAATAAACTTCAGAAATAATTGTCTCCATTGTTCTGTGTCATAATACTCCCTCTAAATATACTTTGGAGAGCTTTGCCTATAAATGGTAGCAAGCATTGCATTGCAATGCTTGAAGTTTAATGAGAAATTTATGGCAACTTGTGGCAATAAAAGAAAGGATCTATATTAGAAAAGAAAATATTAATATCAATTTTATAAGTCTATAATTAATGTGTTGGTTTGTACCTGTGTTCAGAAATTCTGTGAGATGGGAGTGAGATTATTTTTTGTTCTGTATCCTGTAATGTATACAGCAAAATAATAAAAAATATGATGTCTTAGTGTAATAGAATTGATTCACTGTCTCTGCATGCAAATTTTCCAAAACAACAGTTTTATATCTCACGCAAAAGTGTGTGAGCTATTATACTGGAGTGTTTATATTCGACTCTTGGTCTTTATGGTTGTTCAGAATTCCATTTTGTCTAATGGTGAGGAAAACAAGAATTGTTTTTTGTTTACTCTTATCAATAATGCATTATCGACTATGGATATTTTTCCACAGATTTTTTTTTTTCATCACTGAAAAACTGTATAATTGTTAGCTTTTTTTGTTGTGTGGTAGGTTATTTTGTTTTGGTTGGTTGGTTTGGGTTTTTTTTTGTTTGTTTGTTTTCATCAGCATACCAGCAAAATTTATAGGAGACACATGTTTAATAACCTGAGACTCTGGAGATCCATTTAGACTTGCCTGAATACTTGAGGTGACCGTTGTTAAAGATATCCAGCACTGCATTACAAGAAGTGCAATTTTCCATGAAATTGATCCCTCTACACACACACACTGCTCAATGTCTATATCTCCTGGTTTAAAGATGTCAATAAATTTAAGCCATTCAAATATAGCAAGCATGCATGTGCTCAACCATATTTGAACATGTCTCCCACCAGGAAGTCCCAATGGGATGAAAATAGAAAAGGATGAAAGGGCACATAACAGACTACTGAAGCAGGCAAACCAACACCCCACTGCCAAGGGGACTGAATAATGTTGCATTTCATAACTAAGCTCAGTCTAACCCAGCTTAGTTTGACAGGAGATAGAAGCATCTGTTTTGCAAATAGACAATGTTGTTGTTTACTGATTTGGTTTAAAAATTACCCACCTTCCTTCTATAACTTGTTAGAAATATCTAGGAGGAAAGAATGGTAGGGGAATTATAGAAGCAATTAAAGGGAAAATAAAAAAAGCAATTGATAAATCCATTCGTGTTTAACAGCCCAATCTGAAGTTGCAATCGTTCGAGACCGTGACAGATGATTTCCTCCAAGGAAAGGGATCATTAGCTCACAGAAATGACTAATGTTAAGAGGGGTTATTAGTCTATTATTTCTATCAGTGCAGAACCTAAGCATGAAGATTTCACCCATTGCATTAATGTCTATAAAACAAGTCAATTGTGGATGAAAGGGTGCATATGCTTAGGATAAGTACATATTCATATGAAAGCATGCAACCTAAGTTTTGCAGCTGGGATGAGTCTGAGGCAAAAAATTCAGTTATAGGTTGTGTTTGGACCTGAAATTTATGATTAAGAGCATCTGCAAACTCTATAAAACAACAAATGTACCTTCCTCTACAGAAATAATAATAAGGTTTTTAATAATGCAGAAAGAGGTCAAAGCTCTGGAACTTGAGGTTTGACCCTGCAAACGAGTTTCTCTGCCATAATTTAAAGAACTTTGTTTTCTAGTTTACAATGATACTTGATTTCATGTTTTCTCCCATTTTAAAACCATTTATTTGTTTCTGTATAGCTGTGAAAAAGAAAGAAAGGAAACCTATCAATTTCAAAGCAAGATAAGGCCGTAATTATTTCACATGCAAACTTTGTTACAATGTGTTAACAGTATGTCCATCAAATTAAGTAGATTGTGTATATTTATTCATGTTCACCTATAGGAACAAATCAATAAGAAAGAGACCTTAAACATTTTCGTACATCTAAATAAGTATCTTCCTTCATATCTTAAGAGATTTTCTTTAGAAATAACTGTTTTGCTGTGGCTTTGAAATGTCAAAAATAAAAACTATCCTTCATAAAATGTCTTATTTATTCAGACCTGAAGGGTTTTTTTTCCAGTAGTTTATACTTCAGTTTGTACTAACAAGGTGATTTATGCATTTGTACTGTATTTTATCCTTTATCAAAAGTTTAATGCAATCAGTTTGGGGTTTTGTTTCCATAAAAAGCCCCAGGGCTTTTGATAAAGCTTTTAACTGGAAACATTTCTACCTTTACTGTTTATCAAGGTTTTATGGCAGAAGTTAATATATTATGTAGGTAGTTGATTTAGATGTAACATAATTTTGCTCATTTTTTATTGATAAGATTATCTTCTCCTCAAAAGTTCATGTTTCCTCTTACTGTAAGATGTATCGCAATGCAACATTTTTCTTGATTGTAAACATATTAAAAATATGAATGGATAATTCAGTGCTTCAATTTTCCCATCATTAATATATATAAAATCTTGACAATACCTAAGATTTCTACATCTTAGTATATGGACTGCTTAGCTTCTCATTTCTCCGATGTATCAGAAACCTAAGACATCTCATAAATGTGGACAAGGTGGAATACTGCCAAGAGAAAAGATAGTATTGAACCACACTGGGGAAGGATCAGAATATACTTTAAGTTCTATAGATTTTTGGGGAGAGAGCAGTATGAAAATAAAATACTTTAAAAAAATCTTTAAACATTTTGTAGGCCCCAGTACAGTGATATATTTAATGAGAAACATGCTTGAAAGTATATAAAATATGTCTGTTTGAACTTTTTATGTGTTTCTCTTTTTCAGACTACTTACCTAGGTGGGTGACAGTCTGATCCAAGGCACATTCTGGCTGTCTCTGAACTCCTAAGCAGTAATGGCCCTTTTTCTTCACTACTCACAGGACAGATGAGGTCCACTCATTTTTTCCCTCTAGTTGTTATTTCAAGTGGCTAACAGCATTTTCTAATCTTGTCTTCATGGAATTTAGGGCTTTGTCTCTATTAGAAAACAGTGACATGCTCTGGGAACACATTTGTGCAGTAAATTAATGGTTATTTCCTCTACTGTAGGTATATCCACAATTTGAACTTTGCAGGGAGCTCAGCATCAGACAGGATGAGGGATGGCCAGCCAGCCCTGTGCCTACTTGTGGCCTCTGTGAGTGTGGTTCTGCACCATGTGTTCTACTCTGGTTAGAGAAAGAAAGTAGTTTGTGTAAACCAAAGTGATCTATGGTGTAAACCAAAGCAGAGGGACAGTTGAGAAGTTTGGTTGGAGAAGACATCTCAATCAAAACGAGAAATGCAATGCAAATACACTCTAAGAGTCTGCAAGTCTGACCTGTTTTCCATTGTTCTTCACCAAGTTAACATCGTCTATACCTAGAAGTCAGAGCACTTTACACATATGAAAATTAGGAAATATTCATTCTCCTGTTAATTTCAGATAATCTTTATCATATTTATTTCTAACCATTGGAAACTTAGGACAGAGATACTTCACCTTTCTGGACTTCACTGTGAAGTCAGTTCCACATTGCAACAATTTCATCTCTAGGGATTGACAGCTTCAGTTAATTCTGAATAACATAAGTAGTGTATTTGCCTTCTTTTGGAGAATATTTTGGCAGTTTAGGCCATCCTTGCAATTGTTTCTCCACAATTATCAAATATTACCATTTATGGTAATAAGACTCTGGATCTGATGCTGCTAGGTCATTATGGAAAGTCCCTTCAACATTCTGTGAAGCTAAAAAATTAAAATGAGAAAGATTGATAATGTCAGAGATAAACCACATACCCCTGATGACAAGGACAGCAAGACAGATCCTTGGAACAGGAACAGAACCTCCAAGGTCCAAGGCCATAGCCAGTCTTAGAACAGATGAGAGGCATATGAATGAAGACATTTCTTATATTCAATACTACTGATACAAAACTTAACATTAAAGGCCAAAACCTTCAGGTTTGTACAGTTATCAATGCATTTAGTAGATCTGTTGTCAAATCTCAATTATTATATCCAATTCCTTAAATCTTTGTTTTGTTTATTTTACCTATAAAATGAAATATAAACACTTAAATTGAGTAAAAGAAATAGCAGATGCTTTTCACATATAGAAGAGATGATTAACAGCCATGACACATTTAGCATGTTAATTTTTGTTAATTGCAGTGTATGGTCTCAGAAGCAAAGTATCTCTCCTACCAGGCCTTGTACAAATGTAACAGGCTTGAACTAATGTTGATTTAATCATATGTACTCAGAAAATGATTGCTCTATTTGTATTGATTCAGAGTTATTGACCTGCTTAGATTTTAGGTAAAGAGAAATTTTATTGAAGTGATAAGCCCCAACACCTATTTCTACTGCTGTTAAACTACCTACCTCTGAATTCAGATTCAGAAAGCATTCCTTTTGCAATTTCACAAAATTTATATTGAATAGATTTCACCATTAGCCTCCTAAGCTGAGGTGAAACTCACTAATTTCTTGCTTGTCATACCCCAGTCTGGCTTCAGATCAACCCACTACCTGACCTTTGCATCACTTGTGTTGGGTGTTCCATTCAGAAGAGTTCAATTGCTGAAATATCGTGACCATCCACAACTACACAAGTTACCTGTCTTACAGTTTTAAGGTAATCTTCCCAAGCTCTGTTTTTTCCAAATTCAAAAGTCTTGATATTTCCTCACCTCCAAGGGTTACAGGGTCTCACCATTGCACTTCTCTGTTGTCCTTGCACTTTTAGGTATCACCGTATCTTTTGGTTAGACATGATTCTTCATGAAAGACCAAAATTAATTTATTTTATAAAATGCCCAAATTCAGAACAGTGAATGAACTCTGGGCTAGTTGTCTACCATTTCCTAGCCTGATACACCTGTTTTCTGTGGATTAACTGGATTATTGAAAAACTGCCTATGACCTATAATCCTTAGGTTTTTCTCTTGCTATCTGGTCTTACAATTCAGTATAGATACTCCTCCTAATAATACCAATCAATGGTCCACAAATGTAACATAATTTGTACCAATTTTCAGAGTAGCTTCTCTGTTATTCCTAGACCATGATGCTTTGCACCTTTCTTTCTTCTCTCTTTCTGAGAAGGAGCAGGTTCCCTGCAACTTAGGAAAACAATTGTCTGGAGAATAACATAACATAAACATAAACATAACATATAACATACATATAACTAAAATCGCCTTATTTGAAAGACAAAATAAATTTGTTGCTTAAAATCATAGAATAATGATGACAGCTATTAGACAGCTTATCTTAAATAAAGAACATTATTAGCAAACCATTTATGTCTCTTCGAAAACTCTTTAGTTTCTTCCATTTACACAGACTATCAGAGCAAAACTGTCAAATTCCCTTTTCTTCATAAAGGGTCACAGAGGAAATTACCAGTTGCCTGAAGAAATTCTCAGAGCAATTTAAATAGATAGATAGATAGATAGATAGATACATACATACATACGTACATACGTACATACATAGACAAATGATAAGAAAGAAAGACAAAAAGAAAGACAGAAAGAGAAAAAGAAAGAAAGAAAGAAAGAAAGAAAGAAAGAAAGAAAGAAAGAAAGAAAGAAAGAAAGAAAGAAAGAAAGAAAGAAAGAAAGAAAGAAAGAAAGAAAGACAATTTATTAACTGAAAAGTGGCACTGATTTGCAACAGACATTCTTAAAAATTCTCAACAAGTACCTTCTTCTGAAGATTTAGTGCCAGGATAGTTACACTTCTGTAGAAACATGTATCTGTAAGAAAAAAATAGAGAAAACTCCTATTGTTATTTCATTAGAGAAGAAAAAGTCCAGAGTAAGCAGATGTATTTTATTTATGAGAATTCATTCCTAGGGCAAATTTTCTTTTATACTTCACATCTACTGAGTCTTGGATCAGGAGTGATATCACCCCTAAAATATATTACTAGTTTTGCAGGTTGGGGGTACTTGGGTATTGTATATATGTGGTGGTATGTTCTGTCAGGAGCTACCTTTTGGGGGGGTTGATTGACCTTTTTTTGCTTAATTTTATGTGGTTGTTTGGTTGGTTTTGAGCTGGGGTTCTTTAGTGTAAAGTAGGAAGTTTTGAAAGAAATATTAACAACTGTGTATTTCTCATGCTAAGTGAACAAAGCAGTGGTAAATAGATGTACAATGAATATACTGAAGGTATTTATAAAGTAAGAGTAGGGATAGTAAAAATTTATTCCCACAGATGATTCACTAAATAAGTGAATATGTAATGAATCTCCCTCCAGCCTTTCTGGCAGGGTGTCACTACAGCAGGACATTACCTAGACTGACATGACACACTTTCACATCCGCCTACTTGACTGCCAATATAACAGACACCAGAAGCAGAAACACTTACAGTTAGGGAATTCCTTGTAAACCATCACCAGCTTATTTCTTTTCTTCTTTTTTTTTTTTTTTTTTTTTTTTTTTATGTAAAAAAGAAAGATTTCTGCCTTTTTACTTCGGACTTGATGACATGGCATATATTATTGCTAGCGACCATAACAGATGTTCTTTTCATTCTGCTAGGATAAAGCAATTGTTGCAGGCAGTAAGCACTTTGGCCCTTTATAAATGTTGCGGGAGATGCTATTTTTGAAGTAGAGCAAAAAAAAATCTCAAAGGACTGAGTGGTTTACAGCTTTTTTACATGACTTTGTTTCTACAAAGTCTCAAAGAGTTGTTGAGGTATAGCTGACAAACAGATCTGTGATCTAACAATTGAAAAGAAAAAAAGAAGTTTAATACCAAATGAGGACAATTTACCCCTTTGCAACACTTCTGAGTTTATCAGAAGCAATGAAAGAAATTGAAGAATTGCCTCCTTTAGTTAGACTTTGGAGAGTGTTAAAATCAGTGCAGTAAACCAAAATAGTGTGAAGGGAAATAAAAGACCACTTTGGGCTAAAATATAAAAGCCAAGCTATTGCTTTAGATGTGGATATGTAAGTCGTCTGGCTGATTTTCTGGGATGTCCTGCAAAACATGTAAATTGAAAACAATGTCAAATGTAAAAGGATCATCAAAGTAGATGTTCTACATTTGAACACAGATGGAAACACAACACCTCCGGCTTTATACAAATAATTCTAAACTGCTTGTGTCTAAAAATAATGATCAGATTGTTCAGATGATATTAATTAATGATAAAACATAACTTTCCATATATCCATACTAAAAAGCATTGTCTTTGAAGTCAATGCTTCAAAGTACTTCATGACAAAGTGCTTAAAGATGGAAATGAAACTGGTAATAATTTGTGTACACATTAAATCCAAAAGGTTGAAACAGCCTGCTTATTTTACTCATTTTAATCTTTCCTTTTGCTTTCCAAGACATTGGACTTATTTATTTTAGTGTTTTTCAATGAGCAAAGAAGTATTTTACTTCAACAAGGTGGTAAAAATCTGACGTAAGAGTAATCAGAAAGTGTGTTTCTAATGCTCACTTCAGCTTAAAATATGTTTACCTTTTATTTTTGTTGTTGTTGCTGCTGCTGCTTTTTTCCTTAACAAGTTTGCCATGCAATTTATAGCAAGAGAACCACAAGAAAATATTTTAGTGGTTCTCAAGTAATATCTTGTAAGGAAGTACAGGCTAAATTATTCTGAAATGGTGATGAAAAATCAAGAAACTTGAGTTGAGTCATTAAACCGAGTGGAAGATTATCACAGTCTCGGAGTCAGCTGTGTTTATTAATGTGTTTGGAAACACCTTGACAATAAGAGATATGTTGAAAAGCTATTGCTTTAATTGCCCCTAAAACTTTTGACAAAATTATTCTTCTGCAAATGAAGACTGCATCTCATTTTGCCTGCATAATTACTTATCAAATCAGTCACAACTATTTACTATTTTCTTAATGCTTACTGATGTCACTGTTGCCTGGAAACTCTGATTTCTGTGACTATAGTGAAGAAGCAGAAACTGGCAGAGCTGCAATGAGACAGCTCTTTGCTAAGGGATCCTTATCAGAGACAAACAAACTCTGACCTTTGATGAATTTTCACAGGAGCAGACATGCCTGCAGCTTATGTCAGAGTTTGTGAAAGATCAACACAAACAAAAGGCTTCTATAGTGATTTTGACACTCTCATTTGAGCCTGAAGGGATTAAAGAGATGGGCCACCTTCATCATGGAGGTCAGAATATTATGGACCTTTTGAATAGCTTGGGCAGTTCACAGTATAGTAGTGAAAAAGAAAAATTTACATCCATTTCAGCAATTATGCATGAGCAAGTGATGGGGGAAGAAAAAGAGGCAAAGTTTCAATGCTGCTTGGACATATACACTGGGGGAAAATGTGACTTTGTTCAGCAGGAGTAAAAAAGATAATGCAAGAGACAATTTCAAACTTGGAAAGAGCAGATGTAGGAAAGAGAGATTAGGTGATTGTCATAGAAAGCTGCATAAAGTTCCTTTAGATTCTCATGCCATAAGGCAGACAGGTTAATTCAGCATGGGCTGTTCCATACAGGAAGGTCCATGGGACAATCAGAGAGAAACTGCAGTAGGATCCAGTTTAGGTACTTAGCACAAATTTCTCGCATTCTTTCCATACGTCGTCTATGAATTTCAGAACTAATGTCTTAGTAGTTTTATTACTTGTGCCTGTATTTAATATTTGACCAAAATATACAATAACCCTATTGGTAGTGATACTTTTATTTTGGATATGCATTATAAATGGAGATGAGATAACTGATAAGCCTAAAAAGGGATTTACAACTGCTTCAGTAGAACAAACAGTGGATTAAAGCTTTAAAATTATAATTTACTATAAACTAAAAACATCAATGATATATAACTGCATTGTCAAAATCTTTCCAGTAATGACAATACTTCTTTAGTCTAGGGTTTTATTGCTTAAAGCACAGGGTGAATATTAGTTCAACTGGATATTCTCTCATTTTCTCCAAATCAGAAGACAATATTGATATTACTGTCATTGGAAGATATGTCCAAGTCTCTTTTTGAATGTCATTTGCATTCTTGAGTTAGTTCTCATTCTTAAAACACAACTTCAGTCTTTGCCTATAATTAACATTAATTTTTCTCTTGCTGGGAGGTTATCTAAAAAGTCATAAATTTTTTTTTTCAACTGTATCAACTCACCTTTCAGAATACAGGAGGTTCAGTGTAAAAAGTAAAATTCAGTAAGTGAGTTCCTCTTATACAATTCTTTCTAGTATAGTTAATATTTTTTCAGATTTTTTTGAAAGTATAACACCTTAGGCATCAGTGCAACTTATGATTTGATATTGAGATGAAACATTTGTCTAGAGCAAACTTTCAGAAGTAAAAATAACACACATTACTTCTTTCCATTTTTGAAATATTGGTATCATCAAATTTGACTACAGTGCTGCATTACATTAAAATATTTACCTAATATGCCTTCATAACAGTAAAGGTTTATTTTATTTTCTTTTCCTTGTGTATTAAGAATAAATTCTAATTTGCTTTCTGAGAATTACCACAGTAAGCCAGACTTCAATTTACAAAATGAAACCCTGGGGCCTGGAGGACACTGACAGTGATACAATAAACAGTTCTGCTTTGTTGCAGAGCTCGAAGCAATATAATACTTTCAAGTTCTGAAATTTCAGACTAAGAACTAACAAGAAAACACAAAATATAAAAGTGTTTAGTAATGATTTATTTTTCTTCTTCTTAGAAGCCATTGCAACTAAAGGGAAGACTAAAAATAAAAATTATTACCTATAAAATGGCAGATAAATTGTGATTAAAAGCATAAATAATTTAAAACAAAGTTTCCAAAAGCATTTTATTACTTTTGTTCTTAGTTTCTTTCATGCTCTGACATGATTACATTAATTTTTCCTATGTGTTCTACAGCCTGTTGCACGGCACAGATTCTTCTCTCAGTTCATATGTTACCTACACTTGACTTACTCGTCTACATAACTACAGAGGGGTGTTAGACCACAATTAGGTTTTGCACTAATATGAGAACCATTCAAGCTATTAGGCAGATCAAATTCTTAAATGTTAGTGAAATTTTGGTCTCTGTATTCAGTTACAGCAAGATAGACCAGGCATTTTCTCAATGCCTCATTTTCTTGTAGGTGCTGCATCAGAACATTTTTAATTGGTTGAGCAAAACCAATCTGGAGCCAACAGTAAAGCTGTCTCTAAGTTTTGCACTGATGTGGCCTTGTCTCATTAAAATTTAGGTCTTGAAGAAATTAAAACTCTGTAAAAGGATTTGTTTCTTCCCCAGCCACAGGAAACACAGAAAGATGTATTTAGAAGGACTGGAAGCAACCTTTTCAGAAAAATCAGATTGGTTCTGAGTTAATGGTAAAGCAAGAGGAGATATCCAACAACGGTTATCCTTTTCACTTTTCTCTCTTTCTGCTTTCTTTCCTTCTCTGATTCCAACAATTCTTTGAAAATGAATGAAATATTCCTTATTCCATAGTTTAAACACTAAATTTGTTAGCATCTATAGTGAATAGATACCCTATAACAGCAAATACAGCAAAAAAAGTTTAAACAGAATTCCTCAAAGGTTATACAAAAGGGACGTTATATAAAGGGAGGCTACAAAATTAATACTAACACTAGAGTACAATAATGCATTAGCTTTATGTTTTCCATTTAAAAATAACAGATCATAGGGAGATGACTTCTTTCAAATAGAGATCATTACAAAATTTCTCTATTGAGTTATATTTATCTGCTGATCTTCATGCTTCTTCTGGCACAAGTGGCTGTCTTATCTGTCCATACTAACATTTCTAAAGTTTTCCACTTATTGTCTTTGAAATAATTTGCTGTTGTTGAAACAGCATCAGCTAGCTTAGTAATGGGACTTGCAGATAAGTAATTTCTTAATGACCAACCGCCTCTTCTAGATGTGCTGAGAGAAGGAAGAAGTTCCTGCTGTGGAAGCAAATCTACCCCATGTATACTTCCAGATCCTAAATACCATTTATCTATAATTAGGGTGTACGTGTGTGTGTGTGTGTGTGTGTGTGTGTGTGTGTGGCTGCCACATTTTTTGTCAGTCCTGAGGCCTTGAATTTAGGAGGCAGCAGCATGGTAGGGTAGTATGGTTTGAAATACTGTTATTCATAGTCATTATTCATAGTCATTGACTCTGGCACCCACTTGGTGGTCAGCCTCACCTCTGTGCCCAGTAAAACCTCGGAACAGATCACCTTGGAAGATATGTTAAAACATCTGGAGGACAGGAAAAGGATTAGAGACACTCGACATGGCTTCACCAGAGACAAATCATGCCTGATTAATCTAGTGGCCTTAGAGAAGTCCAGGCAGATTAGGTTTGTAGCTCTTCCCTTGTCCACTGAAGCAGTCACTCCTGCATCAGTGAAAATGACTGCATCAGTGGACAAGGGAAGAGCTACAAATCTTATCTGCTTGGACTTCTCTAAGGCTTTTAATATGGTCCCTCGCAACATTCGTGCCACTAAACTAGAAAGACATGGGTGTGATGAATGCACTTTTAGGTGGATATGGAATAAGTTGGATGGCCATATATGACAACTTACAGTCAGTGGCTCATGGCTAAGTGGAAGATTGTGCCCAGTGCTGTCTCTCAAGGGTCTGTACTGGAACCACTGTTATTTAATATCTCAATCAGTGGCATAGACAGTGGGACTGAAGCAAGTCTGCATGTGATACCAAACTGAGTGGTGCAGTTCATGGTGCTGGAAGAACGGGAGGAACTTTCACAGGCTTGAGCACTGGGCCCATGAGAAGCTTCATGAAGTTCAATAAGGTCAGGCAAAACGTCCTGAACCTGAGGCAGGGCAACCTGAGGTATCACTATTCACAGAAAGATTAATGGATTGAAAGCAGCACTGAGAAGAAGGACTTGGACATCCTAGTGGACAAAACAATGGAAATAAGCTGGCAATGTATGCTTACAGCCCAGAGAATCATATCCTGGGCTGCATAAAAAGAAGCGTGGCCAGTAGGTTGAGAGAGGTGATTCCCACCCTCTACTCTGCTCTTATGAGACCCTACCTGGAGTCACTGAATCTGACACATGCTGGTTATGCTGTGTTTCTTCTGACAAGCAAGAATGGGAATGCAGCAACAACAACCAAATTCACTGCATGTTCCTAGTAAGCACAGTTATGTTTATATCCTTCAACTGCAGCTATTTTTATATCTAAACTGGAAAGGGAGGCTACAGAGATCATTTTTGCCTCCAGAAATGAGATCAGCAAAGTATACTTTTGACTTATCTTGGTCAGTGTCAGGAAGGACTAATAGCATATTTACACAAACCTCAGTTCTTACCCTTTCCTTCTTTATACTCTAGGTACAAATTCAATCATTTGCTCAATAAACTGACTCCTATTTTTCTCTAAAAGCCACCTTAGACACAGTTTCTGGTATGAACCTCCAGCACAATGCAATGCAGTGATCTGTCTGTGTGGCTGTAAACTAAAGGCATAAATGAATGAAGTACATATAAAAAAGGCTTCATATTTTTTTTTTTTTTTTAGAATTACAGTTAGAGGTTAGAACCTGTACTATTTAAAATAAGTGATCACGTATAACAAAAGTATATTGCATCTAACAGCATAAAAGCTTAGGTCTTTCCATTCCCATTTTAACTTCCTGCAAAGCATGAGCAGTACAGTCTCAAGTTTGTCTGCATCTGCCAATATATACATGTCATTGAATTGCACTGGGAGCAAATAACTGTTTGTGTGCATGTGTTGCAGTCACTATGAAAAATAAACACAGCAAGAAAACCAGCAGGCAAGTAACTTCTATGTTACTTTATCAGCTGATCAGCAGGAAGTACCCTTGCCTTCAGCAGCTGTCATTTCCCCAGCGCCTCTACTTATATCCCTCATCATGCAGAGGAGCCAAGGTCAGGCCACAAAATTGTATCACCTTCACAGTATCTGCAGGGCTGAGCCTTCCCAGCCAAGTGAATGGGTGAGAGAAAGATAGATGAGGTTGCTTTCAAACCAACCTCCCTGTCCCACAATACTCTGAACAGCTGCTAAGCCACCTGGCCTGCCACAGGATTATACCTTATTTAATTTTCATCCATGAGAACCCAAACATTGTATAGTATTGCCATTTCTGACTGCAGTAAAAAATATATCTTTTTTCCCTCACATTGTTAGTTTGAATAAAACCTGTTTTCAGTAAACAGACTTGCTAAAGAAAGTTGCAAGAGATGAATAAACTGCATTAACTAACTGGATAGTTGTTGGGAAAAGCACTCAGTGAACAAAAACATGGCAAAGTTTGAAGAGAAGTTGGAGACTAAGAGAATTCACTTGGGTCTTCAGAACACAGAGCCCTGGGTACTAGCAAAATCATCTGTGCTCTGATTATATAGTAATTTGTCAGAGAGACAAGTGTATTGTGTATGTGTGGCAAGGTTTTGGTAATGTGGAGGCTACAAGGGTGAACACGGTGAGAAGTTGCCAGAAGCTTCTTCGATGTACAACAGAGCGAATATTGACTCCAAGACAGACCCACTGCTGGCCAAGGCAAAGCTCATTTAGTGATGACAGTGCACCTCTGGGATAATGCATCTAAGTAAAGGAAAAAAAAATGCTGCGCAATGACAATTGCAGCCAGAGAGGAGAAGAGAAAATAAGAACCTCCATTCCTCATGTCCCTGCACCATTAAAGGTGAGGAGGTAAAGAATATCAGGAGCAAAGTTGAGTCCGTGAAGAAGGGAAGGGAGAGGGCAAGGTTTTCTTAAAATTCAGGAGTTATTTTTTTAATTATCATACTCTGCTTTGATTGGTAATACATTAAGCTAATTTCTCAGAGTCAGATTTGTTTCAGTTGTAACAGTAACTAGTGATTATCACTTCCTGTTCTTATCTTGACCATTTTTATATTTTCTCTCCACTGCCAGTTGAGGAGGATCGCAATAGAGCAGATTTGCTGTGTAGAGCAATAGAGCAGCTTGGCTGGTGTCCAAGTTCAACCCACCACAGAGAAAAAACTGAAGGAATTGGAAAGCAAGTGGGGAGAAGGTATCATACATACACAGACATATAAAGACTGCAGATATTAGGAAAAAAAAAAAGTAAAAATAACTACTAACAGGATTTAGCAAACATACCTGGAAGTCTTAGAGCTACAACTTGCACAATTCTTTCAACTAGCAAATCTTTCTGCAATTGTATCACTACAGGGAAGGTTGTGATAAGTTCAGTGATATAAAATTGTAGAAGGAGCATTTGAGGTAAGACAGCAACACCAACACCAAATGTATTTTTTGCAGCTGCATCCACTAAGAGTGACTTTCAGGAGGTTCCAGCAACCACAGGTGGTCTGTCCATATTTGATATGTCATGAGAAAGAATATGAGATTACCTGACAAAATAAATAATTACATGGTATTCAGAAAGGGAGAGCGACGGCATTGCCAGGTTGCTAACTGTACCATGGAGATGTTTGTTTTTTTGTTTTTTTTTCAAGTACCAGGTCCAGCGGTTAGCTAATGGGCAATGTGATGCCTATTCAAAAGAAAAAAAAAAAATTGGGGAAAGATCCACAGAACTGAGAATTTAAAAGCCTAATTTCTCTATTGGCCTTCTGTAGAGACTGGATTGAAAATAGAATTACTGGTCATGGGAATAAATATGCTTTATTCAAGAGAGATAAGATTTTCTAAGGAAAATTATTTCCCACAAAATTAATGGACCTATTTCAAATAAACAATTAAGAAGTCTTTGAAGAAGAGGAACACAGCAGAGTCTACATAAGTTTTCAAAGAGATCCTTGAGGAAACTAAGATGCAGCAAAGGTATAAACTCATTTTTAATTGGCTAAAACATAGAAGAGAGATACTGAAGGGGGATGGTCTAACCTAATTATATCAGCAAGATGAATTCAATACAGATGCAGAATAGGTAGGAGAAACACTGTCTTATTCTGTATAAACAGCAATGATTTTTATTATGTGTTGTACCGCTGAAGAATAAATAGATGTCCGAAAAAAATAGAATAGATTTCAATGTTAGTCAAGAAATCAGTATTAGAATAGGAAGGGGAGGAAAAAAAATAAACTATAACATGAACTCATATTTTCAATGTTGTGTGCGGGCACTGTACTTATCACAAAAAGATTATGTGCAACTTGGAAGTCAGAGAGGATGGAGAAGGACAACAAAAAATGACAAAACGGGTTGCACCATACCTGTAAGGAATGAACATTAGTGTAAACATTTATTCGTGTAATGACTAAATGAACTAAAGCTTCTGAAGCTTTAGAAGAGACATGAGAAAATAGCATAAAACCCCATGTCTAACAGGGAAAGAGCAAATAGGAAAGAAATGCTAGTATTTTCTAATATCAGAAATAGGGGATAGATAAAATTCCCACCTATCAGGTGTCAGTTCAAAACAAACCAGTATTATTGCTACTTGCAATTTGAACACATATAGCTTTCAACTTACTGATCACAAAAAAACATCAATAGAAGTCTAATATTCAGAGGAAATTACATTTCAAATGTGAAAGGGACCATAGCAATATTCTAAAAGTACAGAAGTTATATGATAAAATACAGACTATTGTTGGCCAGATTTTGTAGATAATGATAAATACAAAGAAAATAGAAAGCTTTAGTTCTTCAGCTCTCATGCCTTATAACTTATTATAAAATAATTGATTTAATTTTCTTTCTTTTGATCAATTGTTGACTACTCCCATATCTCAGTTAACTGAGTCTATTAATTATTTTGGGCTTTATTTTAAGCCAGACCCTGATAAATCAAGAGAAACTTCATCCTGCAGCATTTCTTATGAAAATGTGACAGAAATATGGAGAATGTTCCTTTTTTCTTGTTATATTTACTCTGTGGTTCCCTAATAAACAAGTTTATCATGAGTCCCTGAAAACAAAATTCTGTTTATTATTCACTTTGAAGTAGAGAATGCAATTTATTGTGTACTTGTAAAAGGCTTCATAAAATATTCCATACTACATACATTAATAATATTTTTGGTTGTTGTATATTATTACTATTGTTATTATTGCTGTTATCTTTTAATATTTTTTTTTTATTAAGGAAGGTCAAGTTTGGTATTGTAGTCCAGATATTTATGCCATCAAATAGGACTTTAATTATTATGTTCATTGAATTAAGAAAAAGGAACAGTGGTTAACATTTTCCTCTACAGATCTAGAATTTCCCATCAACTGCTTGTAATTCAAACAGCTACTAGGTAATAGGCATATGAAATGTTAGAAAAAATGCCACAAATCAGCCTTAAAGAAAGACACTTTAGGCTAAATGCCAACTACATGTCTCTGTATAAACTTTTGATAAGGAGTCAAACATATCTAATAGTCTTCAATTCTGTAGCCATTACATTCAGTGGAAAAAATTGTGGTGCTGTCAGAAGGAACAGATTTTAGCATGGCTGAAATTACTAGTTCAATATACAGTTTAGTAACCATGATTTATTTTATTAATCAGTGGATGAAAACATCGTGATGGGTTTACCTTGGTGGGCTGCTAGACATCCACACACTTGCTTCCAGGCCAGAGGGAGAAAATAAGATGGAAAAGCTCATGGGTTGAAATAAAATCATGAATATGCCTCCTGGATTTTTGGAAATTAGACTGTGAGTTAAGCAACCTGCCTTGAGATAAGACAAAGGTGACACTAGTGTCCAGTTATGGAGAAGAAAACAAGGCTGGGGAAGAAGAATGTGTCCTCAAGGAGAGTCAGACCCAGCAGCTGTCCTGATACACAGTGTTGAAACATCCGGAGTCTGTTGCAAACCAAAGTTTAAACCATTTCCCTCTCCAGGGGAGGTGCTTGGCATTCCCGTGTGTACCAGAATATATATTAATCCAATGCACTCCGTGTTTGGTGGGACCTACCACCAAGAAGGCCAGGGTGAAGAGGTCCAAGAGGATGCTGCTGGATCCACAAGGGTGGTGACTGCCTTTCTACTTAATCCAGCTCTCACTCTCTTTCTCACTCGACTCCCCTCCCCCCACCACCGTCTATTCCTTTCCATCTCTTTCTGCCTCAAATTTACTGTTAAATAATATCTGTATAATTGACTTCAGCATATGGTCTCATTTGCACCTTAATTTGGGCAGAGACGTTTCTCTAACAATCATAATAATCAAATGTTAACAATGCCCTCTGTCTTCCCTCCCCATGCTCTCAGGAGGCTCCAGGTTACACTAAATGGATTAAACACTATGGCACAGGTAAATAAACAATGTATCTTTGATGGCTTCACCATTTGATCCTGACTGAACTTTCTCAAATAAGGAAAAGAGAATTTTCACTTCTTTTTCAGTTCACAAAATTGGTAGAATTTATATCCACATTTGAAGCAATAATTTAAATGATTTTGTTGATTTTGAGAGATAGTCTCGTAGAAGACTCAAACTCAACAGAAAACGCATGTTAACACATGAAGTCACAACTGAATAGGAGATACTCTTTTCAGTTAAAGTCATTAAACAAAGTGGTCTGAGATGTATTTCTCCTTTATAATTGCGTCACCATTTGTATGTAGCTGATTCTGGATCCTATGGCACACAGGGTTACTGAAAAGACAGATGCATGCTACATTTCATATTCCGGTGCAGGCATCAGGTGCATCACATGCAAAAACAGAAAGGATACTGTGCTTGTTCACTGCTCCTGCATCTGCCTTCTTTCAACTCTCTCTGTGCCCTAAATCTAGCATTCTGGAGGAAATGCTTGGGCTACTGATGGTCCACAGGGTCTACCTTCATGAGAAACATTTGTACAAACAGAAAATAAAAATTAATTAGTCAGGTCAAGGAAAAAAAAAAAAAATATGTGAAAGCTGAAATGAATCAAGTTGAACCAGTCACTTGTATAATGAAATTATGACAGGGGCAAATTTCTTGCAGGAGCAAAAATGTAGATTGCAGGATACATTACTTAGGCTATATGAAGAAAGGTCTAGAAAAGGAGACATGAAAAAGTATTAAACAAGCATGGCTTTTCAACTGGGAGAGAAAAACAACAGTCTTGCTAATGGTTGTCAGACATATGTTGCATGTGTTTATGATTTCCTCTGTGTATACAAATGTAGACACAGGGCTGCTGTAGTATTCCAGTGTTCTGCCCATCTCCCCCTTGATAAGGAGAAAAAAAAGAGCTGAAACTGCAACAATACTCAGATAAAGCATTACAATTTCTACTTTAACAGCAGCATAGAGTGCTTGATTTGATCCTGAATGTCAGAAACGTCACAAGCAAATGTCATTTCTAAGAATGTACAGTTCTAATTTTAGGCAACTTGAGATCATTTATTAGACTAAGTTTTAATGAATATTTGGCTAGGAAAGATGGCAAAGATCAAGACAGTAATTATATTGAAAAATGTTGTATACACTTTTTAGGGTATTCCAGGAATCAGCTACTTCTGGGTTTTAGTTTTAATATACAGGGGAGATATTGATCTTCTATTTCAACCTTTAGTCCCAAAAATATTGAAGATAAATAATTAAAGTGCAGGGACAAATCATCCTGGGAGATTAAGCATTTCAGTTATGAAAAGGTCAGCTCCATACTGATAATAAAGTTTTGATTACTTTTCTAAGACCTATATGTAGAGTTACACTAAAAAATGAACATCTTGAACAAAAAATCTTATTGTTTATCTGGAAACACATTACAGAAGATGAAACTTGACTTCCTCATCAACCAACTAAAATGATTTTTCATTCTTGCCTATAAAATTAAATGTTTAGGTAATGTTTAGGAAATAAAGAAGAATTTTAGTACATGAATAAAGAAGAAGTTTTGTACATAAATAAAGAAAACTTTAAATACATACTTTACATGTAGACTTCTGTATAGGAAGAGAAAGGTGCCTACAGACTTGTGACATAGCTTTTTATGTCCAAATCCCTAACATTCAGAGGCTTTTTTAATGTCTGCTGAATTTCTTTGGAATTATTAAAGTCACAATCAGTTGTGTACACAATGAAATCAACTAACAAGGCTTATCACTTAAGAGCAAACAATGAAAAAGCTGGGTTTACTAATCAAGAGTCTAATGGTCAATGGGATCATCCACGGCTGGTTGGCTCCAGCCTGACAAGACAGAGGAATGGAATATGTTGGGATCAATTTATAGAGGCTCATAATCTAGTACCAGAAATAACAACATTCCTTTCCTTCAATTCCATCTCCCAGTGGGAATTACTAAGGAAAATATTTCATAAAATCTTTCCCCAAAAGAGAATGAAAAGACTTTTAGTTTTTAAACAGTTTCCACAGAAGACATTGAAGTCTGAAGGACGCTGTAGACCAAATAAATTTGTAATCTGCAGAACTGTAAATGCTATATTCTTTTTGCCACATGGAAGAAAGAGGTATCTTTTCTGCTTTCATATGTTAGAATGAGCAAATACTCCCTCCTCAGAGGGAAACAAAGGCTTTTTTTATCTCCACCCATAGACACCTAAGGGTCATGAGAGCAGAGCAAAAAAGCCACATTATTTTATATCTCCATTTCCAAGTTTTCTGTAACCTAATGTTGATCCCTACCAATGTTCCCGAGGCACAATAATTCACTGAAGTGGCTGATCTTTATCTCAGTTCCTAAGGTCTTTTGCTGGGACTCATGGCCTAGTAAAAACTGTATAGGTGATATCTAGGATGAACCTACCTTACCTGATGCCCTGAAGCTCATTATACATCTATGTGACATGCACTGTGAGATATCAGAGGAAAAATATTCCAAAAAGTTTGAGGATCTGTTGGACAAGGAGAGTGCTGACTCTTTAACAATTACCTCCCTTTTCCTTAAATTTCAGCATTGCAAACAGGTTGAGGAAGAAGATGTCCTACTGAAAGCTCTTTTGCTGCTGGCCTTATTACTCTCAATCTTCCAGTGTTTATATGAATCTTATTTTATTTCCTTTCATATTCTCCTTGGATTTTTTTGGTCACATCATTCATTATGTTTTGTGGCTCTTTTTCTACTTATTTTTGGTAATTCTAGAAATATTCTACAAAGAGTGTACCTCCAATTGCATGTGCCTCTTTCTCAAACCTTCAGAAGCACAGGAATACACATAAACAAGACCATGCTTACTCTTAGTCTACAAAAAATAGACTAGTCAATAAAATGTTGCCTTCTTGGCAATATCTTCTCAGTCTTACAGAGAAAGCCTCATATTCCCAAATCAGCTTTAATTTTTTTTTAAAGATGTTCACTTCTGTTTTCAAGCAGAGCTCATTTTCAGTCATTCAGCTAAATTATATTTCTTAATTGTGTATATAAATATGGTTTGGGTTTTGCACACACAAATTAGTACAATCTTTTCCCTTTAAGTCTTAAATTCGAAAAATTCAAACTATCCAAAAATTTAAAAACCAATACCACAACAGGAAAGTAGATAAGTACAGAAAATCAACCAGTCTTCTTTTAAAAAAAGCTGATTTTTAGTCTTCTATAACTGAAAATTTCATATTTTACATTGCTATTAATTTGTAAATTAGAAGTTGAATAAATTAGCATAATTGTAATATACACATCCTTATTTTCTTCATCACAAGCATAAATTAAATATAAATCTCTCCAGAGTGTTTAGTTACTATCACTATTACCCTAATGTTTTCTCACATTCATCATACATCCTGAACTCACTGAATGTGCTGGTTTGGGGGTTTCCCAAATCCTATAACAATCATTTTTGGAAGAAAAGGTTTGTTTTTTTTTTTTATGCATACCATAGACTAATTACCAGCCTTCCTTCTCAATGCACCCATTGGTGTGTTCTGAAAGTATATTATCTCAACAAGCTAATTCTCTTTTACGATCATAGTGTTTGATGTTAGAGAGAGCAAAAAGAAGAAGCAGTGAAAGAATTCCTGATGGTGGTGAGGAAATTTAGTTACATATTAAATAAATAGTTCAAATATTTTTATACACCAAATTAAAGTTTTAAAATTATGTATGTGAATAATGAGATAATAAGACTTGATTTGTTCAACACAAAAATGAGTTCAGTGCCTCTAACGTAAGTATTGTGCCGCTGTTTGCTTCTGAAGACAATGAATTTTAATAGATTTGGAACAGTTCTCTTTCCCCCAAAATTATAACTGATAAATATTTTTATTGTGTCTGCTCCCAAGG
This sequence comes from Vidua macroura, assembly GCF_024509145.1. Taxonomy (NCBI): domain Eukaryota; kingdom Metazoa; phylum Chordata; class Aves; order Passeriformes; family Viduidae; genus Vidua; species Vidua macroura. The sequence goes on from NC_071571.1 coordinate 97,683,420, forward strand.
GCTCATCATCCACTTCTTTTGTGTTGGTCTTTTTGGAATATATTTTGTGCCAACATTACATGACTATTTGGTAAATGTGTGTTTCATCCTTCTCTCTTTTTTGGTCTTTCCATTTACTTTCAAAATTCAAGAACCAATGGCTTAAGGGGAGGCAGAGACACAAGAGAGAGTCTGTGTCTAGAAATGCAGTATTAATTGACAAAAAAAAACTATGTAATTGCAGTCCCTGTAGTTCAGTATAACTTAGATAGACGGATTTGCTTCAATTATTGGATTTTCAATTAGAAAATCTGAGTTTGTTAAATTCTTTATAGAACTGTAGAATTCTGGTAAAAGTACTCTTACTCAAATCATACTTATTTCTTCCCTGTCCTAGAGTGGGAAAGAAGGGATAAAAGTGTTTATTTTCACAGTAATACCATTCAGTCATTTTACCTACTTATTTATGAGACAAATGAACTGGAAGGGAAACTCAACCTTACAAAATTAAATCCATGTTATTAACTTGCATGATTGAAACACATGCGTTGCACCAGGCAATGCTAATAAGGATGTTTACTTATAAGAATTCTGGCTTCTTGTTGTGCTCCATGGTGACAGCTGAGCTGGCTGTAGATAAGGTTGGCTGGACACCGGAATCTTCTTAGCACCCAATAAATTAGAGGTCTATATGGGATAAAACTTATTAAAGGAAAGCCAATTCACCCTGTGAGCAGAATGACAGGCTGATGTAGCTATACCGTTCTTGTACCTAAACATGCTCTTTCAGATTAGCAGCACACCTTTCTATATCTCATAACACACTTCCACAGAAGCCTAGTAAGCAACCCAGGCCACTCCAGTTTCTGTTGAAATCAAGAGAAATGATGTAATAAATTCTTGCAGGAAGACTTTTGGACTCTATGAGCATAAAATGCATATACCATATATCAAATAGCTTTACAAACACATTGTACCTACTACAGATATATCTTACTATGATTAAAAAGGAAAACATATAGAAAGGGGTGCAAAGTTATATATATTTCTAGCAGACAGTCACTAGAGAATATGTGTCATAGTAGTTCTGAAAGTTAGAACCAGCAGCTCCTGTCAAAAATACACATTTATCTAATTATTTAAAAGGGCTGACTTCTGCATTATTGTAGAGATTGCCAAGACAAGATAAGCTTATGACAGGCATATTGAAGCCATTATGTAGAGTATTGTTGAATTTATGACAGGCCATAACTCTTGTGCAACTCTCCTTGCATATTAATATGGAATTCAGCAGACAGTTTTGAAGAAATTAAATGCTTTGACAGAATAAATTTGGCCCTTGAGACAAAGACAAAACATGGTTTTCAAAGCTTCTTGCTCTCTCTGGTAGTGAAAACATTAAATTACAACACAATAGTTTTGTTTCCTTTGACAGAGAATGCAGTTCATGTGATGCATTGCAAATATGTATCCTAGATAGCATTCTAGATATTTCGATTTCAACTATTATTAGAGGGTTGTTGATTCTTTTTTTTTTGGGGGGGAGCAAATGTTGTGCATGGGTTTATTGTTGTTTGTTTTTTGTTTTTTTTTTTTTGTAAATTCAAATAGAAAAACTTAAACAATTATGTGTAAAGCCCTAAAATAAGTATCCAAGTATTCTGTAGACTAGGTGAGGAACTAAGATTTGCCTTATTGAATCATCATATAAATGTCCACAATCAAAATTTTCTAGTGGATAAATAGCAATATCAGTCTCAGAATCCAACGGGTACTACTCAGGATTCCACCTGGGTGCAAATCAAAGGCCTTTTGTAAAGCACTTGTAAATTCATCCAGAATTCATCACCAAAAGGAAGGAATATTTTCCATTTTTATGGTGTTCAGTAATATGAGACAATGAACAATTACTCTTGAGTTTAGAATTTGAATGAATTTGGAGCTCAGAAGCACTATGTCATAGAGACCAAGACAGATGAAAAAGATATCGATTCATTTTATTTTACAGAACTGCACACTGAAATCTTTAAATCTACACAGAATGAGTTGTATGTATATCTCCTCAGAAGTGGTAGGTTTGATCGTCAAAGATTGATTTAACATAGGATTAAATTTCATGGGTACAAAGTGTAACTTCTAATTTTTATGTAAACCCAACCCTGTTATAAACACAGTACTCCTGCAGAAAAAGAAGCAGGGAAGCAACGTGCTGACAGATTAGAAACCGAGTGAAATGCTTGGGAAATAAAGGTTTTCTAAGAGCATGCAAAGGTTAATTTCCAGACACTGATTTAAAACAACTAAATAATTTTACCAGCTATTGGATAGAAGATCTACTATCTATAAAGTCTTTTGAAGTGCATTTCAAACCTGTTGTCATGTACTGTCCCAGTTCATATTATATCTTCTTGAATTATTTGAATCAATAATAATTTAGAAAAAATACTCAGGTTTGACATTTCTACACTACGTATGCCTTGACTTAAGTCTAAGGATCTATAATTTGAATGTAAGGCATCCAACACAAAATGTCTTTGGCCAGAAGCCTGATTCACAGAGGCTATATTTTTTAATTGATTTAAAATAGATTAACAAATCCACTGTACATTTAGTTTTTTTTTTTCCTTTTTATTTATCATAAGGCTCATTCTGTAGAAATTACTCATATTAATGAGATCAAAAGCTCTTCAAAGAACACAAATTTGTGTGACTTTAAAGAAATACTACAGGAGTTCAGACCGAAGATAAGTGGGAAGGGGGAGCCAAAGGAACCAACACCCAAGCATCATAATGCTTCTTTGGGTTTTTGTGTTTTCAGTTGTGTGTGTCTCTCTGTATGTATGTGAGTATGACAAATGATTTTTCATCTCTATCACAATGCTGACCTGATTCCTTTAGCCTTTCTGATTTACAGAAGACATAGGTCTTTACATATCTTACAATACTTTTCCACCTTGCAAAGAGGTCTGAAAACTTCCTACCCTAAGAAACACAATTAAATCACTGAAACATGAGGAAGACCTAGCAATTTTTGCAATGTTCAGCTTGTATGTGTATTGTTTTCCTCTTCACAGAGGGGACTGGAAAGTGCCTGTGACCAATGGTTCTTCTGCTTTGGAAAACAACGTTCCATGGAATAACTAGCAAGTCTTTGCTTTTTGGATTTTTTGTGTATAGTTTAGGAAACAAAATCCAGAAATGAAGACTAGCAAGCTTTCCTTGGGCCACAGGCTGCAGTGAGTTGGTCTCCATCACTTGAATGAAGGACCTCTTACTTCCACTACGTTGCTTTGAATGGAGTTTAAACCAAGCAAATTTCAAAGTCCCAATCCCAGCTTTATAATTTACTTTGGTAAAACAGAGGTACTATGTAACTAAAACATTTCTACAAAAGAAAGAAATTAAAAAGACCACTTCTTTAGCACACAGAAATGGAGCTCCTCTTTAGGCAAGTCATCTCTCTCCTTCAAGTCTCACCCACAATGGAGGGTTGTCTGAATTATCTTACACTAATATATTTCAAAATGCCCTTTCTTGCCTCTTACCTGTCTTACTTATCAGTATTTTTCATGTTTTGCTTGTGTAGAAATCTTTCAGGCAATTGTAGAGGGTGATAAGGTCACCCCTGAGCTGCCTCTTCTCCAGGCTAAACACCCCCAGTTCCCTCATCCACTCCTCACAGGACTTGTGCTCTAGACCTTTCACCACTAGCCTTGTTGCTATCCTGTGGATGCATTCAAGCATCTCAATATCCCTCCTAAATTGAGAGGCCCAGAACTGGACACAGTACTCAAGATGTGCAAAATCATCCTCCAAACCATCATCCTTGATCACTGTGTTGGCACCTCCCCTGTTTGTCAATAGGCCCTACAAAAAAGATTCTTACCATCATTTAAATTCAGCTATTCCCTTTGCTGATATAGGTCTTTGTGAAATTTAAGTCCCTTACTTTCATCAGAGGAGTTTTCATTGTGTATAGCCTGGCAGGAGGTAGGTTCTGATAACACAATAAGGAAGCAAGATAAGTCTTGAAATAAAATTTAAGGTATCATTTTTCCAAGAGATAACAGATTTTTTTTCTCTTATTTTATAAAGGAATCATATGGCACTCTGTCACTGAATTCTGCCTGGATGAAGTGTGACTGGTACAAAACAATTGTGGGTGTATTCTATTCAAACTGGACTGATTACAGCCATTAAATTGAGAAAACCTACACAATCCTCAGGCATTTTCATATCTTCCCCCTCCCCCCCCCCCAAAAAAAAAAAAAAAAAACAATCTGCTGGGGTTTTTTTCAACAGTCTGGAACTTTTGCCCCAAAATTACTTTGTTCTCATAAAGTAAGCCCAAGAGCAAAAATGCAAGGTGCCTGCATATTTTAAATCAGAATTTATTTTGATTATTTTCATTTCATTTCTGATAGTGGACACTGAAGTAAGGATCCTTACCCTTTTAGGATGGGCATGAAAATTACATTCTTTTTGAGTATTTGACCATATATTGCTTTGTGGAACATTCAGGACATGTGATGAAAGATATTCCCATTTAAAGACAAACTCCTACTACACCAGAAAAGAAGAAAGGACTCTGAAATTGCATTGTAGTAGATTGACACAGAGGCAGGGTCCTGAAATTCCCTTCCCTAGACTTATCCATTATTCTGTCAGCTTGAAGCAATGGGAAAGAACCATTTCAAACTAACAAAGTTGTGTCATCAGATTTGAAATCTGTGTTAGGTCAGGGCATATCTGGCAAAGCTAAAAACAGACAAAAAAGTTTCCAACAGTGGTGCAGTCAACCTAGTAACACTATAAATTAGCATTTTCAATAAGGAAAGCCTGCTAACAACATTTCAGTGAATTAATCTGGATATAATTCAGCACCATTTCCTCTAGGACTGTGAATGAGCTAAAGCACAACTGATTTTTCAATGGACTATATTTCTGGCCATACCAACATACTTATTTCCTCAGCTTGAAATTTAGCACAGCTGTTCAAGCACAAAATTTAAGTCTTTAGACTTCAGAAAAGTAAAATGTACTCACAAAATAGGGAAAGTTTCTGGGTCTAGTAAAACAGTAAGAACATTTCTCTGTGCACATGAGATCAAGAGAAAACAAAAGCTCTGTCTAGTTCCTGCCCTATACACATTTGTGGCACTAGTAGTGTCTCTGTACAGCTGAACTCTTCTTTAGACACATGTAATGGCCAAAGAAAATAACAGAAGATGAGGGGGAACCGGAACACTGTGTACAGTCAAATGTTAATAAAATGAAATCTGTACAAAGAACAAGAAGAAAAGGAATAATAGAAAGCAAAATGAACACTTTAAAAAAGAACACTGAAACATATATTAAAAACTGGGGGAGGGGAAACTGAGGTCACTAGTAAAAGTTTTACTGAAGCAAGAAAGATGAAAAAAATACCATTTTTCCCTAACAGAGTCAAAGGAAGTATTCTTCTGAAAGTTTTGTGTTGCATTTTCAAAGTGAACATTGTATAAAATAGAAATACTTTATTTAAAAACTAAGATCCCAATGGATGCTTGAGTGCATAATACTGCCCTTACAGTTTTTTTGTAGATTGCTGCTTCTGCTATTCCAGATCTTTGATTATCCTTTACCTTCTTTTCTCTAGGTAAAACTTCCAGTTTCCACTGATGCAGTTCTTCAGTGACAAAATGGAGACAATTTATTTTAAAATTAGGCTGTAAGGATTTATTTTGTGATAAAGAATGAGCAAAGTATTTTTTTTCTCATTTACTCTTTATTCATTCTCTTTTTTATTATTTTTTCTTCTTCTGGTGTTAATTTTTATTCACCCCTCTCCACTTCTTCAGGACTGCAGTATGGTCTCTTTTTCTGGGCCTCTGGTCATAACTTCTATCAATTTTAAGCCTATTCATACCCTACACTACACATGACAGATTGCTTAGAAAAGGCATGTCTACTACCTGTGTATTTTTGATACTACCAAATAGTGCTGTCTGCAATTCTAGCATAAAGATTCAATCATGTAAGTCCTTATCTAGACCCTTTTCAACTAAGATTTGATTGTTAAAGTGCTGATAGCTGAATTTACTCATATGGGTAATATCACCAGATTCAGTAAAATTCTTCATTAATACAAATTGATCACAGGCAATTTTCAGAAACACTTTTTTATATGGTATAGATTATTAATGTATTTAAAGAAACAAAATCTCATTTCTTAAATTGAACCAATGGACATTCTAGATTTAAATGCATGAATAGTTGTATTTCACTGGCTGTGGTCCAGCATGAAGGGTTTCTTTTTAAAGAAATAGCACCTTGAAGTTTCTTTCTATGGAGCCCTGACTTCTGACCCAATAGTCAGCCCATGTTTTATACTGAATATATTTTTATATAAGTTTATGGATATATTTTATATGTTTGATATGTTTTATGTTCTTTCCATTGAACCTTGGTGAATTTATAATAATTTCTATTGGATCTGGACATTTTAGTGTGTGACTGCTCATTCTTCAACAGCTCTCTTAAACCAGACATTTATTGATTTCAAAAGTGACAAGATAATTTGAAGTTTTCTTGTGAGTTCACTTTCTACTTAAGTTGAGTATACTGAGCTAACGGTGATCAAAATACAAAATACCACCACTGGGCTACATAATATTGGAGAACATGAATTTTTCTGAGAACATTCCTCTCCTCTCCTCTCCTCTCCTCTCCTCTCCTCTCCTCTCCTCTCCTCTCCTCTCCTCTCCTCTCCTCTCCTCTCCTCTCCTCTCCTCTCCTCTCCTCTCCTCTCCTCTCCTCTCCTCTCCTCTCCTCTCCTCTCCTCTCCTCTCCTCTCCTCTCCTCTCCTCTCCTCTCCTCTCCTCTCCTCTCCTCTCCTCTCCTCTCCTCTCCTCTCCTCTCCTCTCCTCTCCTCTCCTCTCCTCTCCTCCCCTCTCTCCCCTTCTTTCCACTTCCATTTTCTGTTTTCCCTTTCTGCATATCTTTCCCCTTTCCTCTTTTACCTTTTATCTTTTCCCTTGTAGTTACCCAAGTCCTTCCACCATTCAACTAAGTTTAAGCTATTGTCCTTGTTTTGTGAAACTATTAATGGCCCACAAATATATGTGTTCTCATAACGATTTAAATTTCTCAGCCCTTTTTTTCTCATACAACATCATGGAGTTTATCATAATCCCCAACTTAGCAGTGATATTATAAATTTAAAATTAGGTGCTTAGCTCTAATGAGCCCAAAAATTCAGTAGCTCACATTTATTTCCTGGATGGAAGAATTTATAAATGTTTCCAGTGCACATAATTTAATACACAATTAAAAGTCCAAATGTAAATAGGATCTGCTTTTCTAGCAGTACACACAGTTACTTCACTGTAAAAGGTCTGTGAAACTGCACAAATTACAGTCTTTATAAAATGCTCCCACCAGCTTTACATTAGATTTTGAGTCGATTTCAGTCAAGTCTATCAATCACATTAACAAATAGTTACGGAGTTTTATTCTTTGCTCGAAACTCCAATAAAACCATACTAAGTTATTAGGAATCTCCTTTAGCACCTGCATTTGCCTTCTACAGTTAGTCCCTTAGAGAGCTGCTACCATGTTATATTAATGACACCAGTCCTACAATTAAGCCTGAATCAACAGGAGAACATGAAGACATAATTCTAAGCTATATACTTCTAAAGTAAAAAGATACAGTACTAGATCTGATAGGGTGCTGTCCACCTCCTTATATATCTTCATGTCTTCATTAATGAAAATGGCATAACTTTTCATTGGAGCTGAGACATATTTCCCACTATAAGAATCAATTTTTTTATCTCCACATAATTCAAACCATTTAACTGTATTTCAGATTTAGTGTGTGCCTGAGAAATGTTTAAAAAAAGAATGAAAGAAATCCTTAAATTTTTGGACTATTTCCAGAAATATGAAGCCAAAATGCAGACTTTTTCCCATTGCAGCATTCTGGAAGCCTTATCTTGAACAAATTTTAATGCCTTTTCTTGTTCAAGGAACTAGATTTCAATAATTCACATCAGTGTCATGTTACTTTTTTGTTCAAAACCAGTAAAAATACAAAATATGGACAACTACAGAGATAGTGAGAACCTGCTCTGATAATTTACCTTCACAGTTTCTATGAATGGGTGGTTTGTAGATGTATTCACACAGAGCAATATATCTCCATGGAGAATTTGCTATCTTCCTGCAGCTCCAGCATGCTTCTCCTGGCTGCACTGGGTTTCCTCTGAGACAGCTGAGTGTAATGGTTAACTTTTACTTTTGAACACATGTTCACACAGGGAAATAGTGCAAAATAGCTTTTGTGCTCTGAATCCCCAAGGTTTATTTCCTCTTGTAGTTGTGCCCCAAACTGAGCTATAGGCTTCTTATTATGATTACCTGTTGTTTAAGATTTTCGAACTTCGAATTACATGACCTCGTAGACTTGATGATGTTTTTTTCCATGCAAGATCTAGATGTTGCCTAGATTTTTCAAGATGAGATTAGGAGATGGGTGTGATACTGTTAGAACATAGCCATATTTTATTTTCAGGCTTTGGTAAAAATTAGACTCTCTAGTCTATAATGCATCTATTTTTTATGATACAGCAGAAGATGTACTTGCTAAAAAAAACTTTTAAAAAAGTACCTAAAATAATCTTCCAGAAAACAGCTGTTCAAAGTCCTGTATTTTACCTTTTCTCTAAGCAATGCATTAAGGAAATTCAAGTAGAGAGAAACATATAGTGCTGCTTCTTCAGCAAAGTACACTTCCAAAATCTGGTATCTGAGTCATCATCCTCTACTGCTTAGAGATTTGCATAGCATCTAGTAAATTTTCTACAGAACTGAGGGATGCTTTTGTATTTATTAGTGTTATGAATCTTTCTATGAAAGGGACAGCTAAGAAAAGCCATGCTTTAACAGCCCCAGTGAACACCCTACTCCAAAAATTTTGGTTGAACACAGCAGTTTCATGCTTCACCAGATCTCAAAGGAGTATATTATGACAGGGAACACAGACTGTCTCTCCACAGCAGTCTGGTTAAGTCAAAAGGCAGTTTCACCATTATACATCCAGGGCACAATTCATTTAGGCTGTCATGCATTGTCCTGTCCAAAAAGACATCCTAGGTTTTCCAAAGCCAACAGAGAGAGTTACATCATTCCTGGACACTTGCCTAAGGTAGACAATATTCTTTTCTTTACAAGAATATGTTTCAATTTATTCTGTAGAAGCTATAGGTGATTAAATATTTAGGCAGCTAACCTTTGGATTATTAAACTGTGGAGACAGAGTGGGGAGGGGAGGATGTGTGCAAATTGCATTCATTCCTTTATTATTTATGGATCCCCTTCCTGGATAAAGAAAAACCAAAGCAAAATGTCATAAGTTACTCTATCATATAGAAAATTTCCTTTTGTGAAGTTATTTTAAATTTTTGAACTAAAGAATTATAAAGATTTCTTTTAAAGGTAGCAAGGAAAACAAAAAAACAAAAACAAAAACAAAAACAAAAAAAAAACCCAAAAAAAACCCCCTGTTTTTAATGTTGAAGCATTAAAAATTAATATTCTGGAGACCAAGTCCATATTGGTATTATATAGACATTCTTCATTATCCTGCACACAAACAGAATTGCCTCTCTTACTTGCAAAATTATACACTAAAAATAATTCAAGGAATTATTTCCCATGAACAAGCAGAAAGTTGAAAAAAGGCAAAAATAGAAACTTATAAGTGACTTAATTATTTTTGAGAGAGAAAGGCAGAGAGACATGCTTTCTCTAGCTGTATTTCTCCCACTGTTTTTGAAAATCTATTCTACTTGAGGGGATCAGAAGTACTGAAAGAACCATGTGCTATGGGGTTCCCCAAATCCATATTCAAGAGTGCAATGCTTGCTCTAAATGCTGGAAAGGACACAAAAATTAAGTGTACAAGCAGTGCTCACAGATTTTTGTGATTATGTGGCATTTGTCATCTCAACATTCAATCTTGTACTAAAAAAGGGGGAAACATAGTCCCCAGCATAGACTTTGGGTGAAAGTCAGACAGAAACAATTTGCCCAAAGTGGTTGTTTTAATGAAAGTAAAAAAGAGACCTACAGCAGGTTTAGAGGAAAGCCACTGTCCTAAGTCCTCAGTAGTACTTCCAGTGGAACATGTTAAGACAAACAACAAAATTTTTGTTTCAATGATTAAGACATCCAAGGCACAAGAACCCAAAAACTCATGACAGCTGAAAGAGAGTTGTTGTTTTAGAATTTTTTAGAGTTTTTTGTTTGCACTTTCATGTACAGTGTTTGCAATCTATATTGGGTTCATAATGGAAGGTGTAGTGGTCTTCCTGAGGAGAGAGAAGTCTGCAACATGCAGCGCATCTCTGGGGCTGTGTTTTTTGTTATCACTGTTCAAGTACATTTGATTTAGGGTTCATACTCAGCTCAAGTAAATCTCTACAGAACACATACCAGAAATATAGGCTAAGCCTGGGAAAGATTATGACCCCATATAAATTGCTTTTTGAATGAGAATGTTTTATATTCAAGCCTTGCTCCAGGATGAAAATCCTTCCTAGCAGTTGGGAATTTAAACTGAGAAAGAAAACACGAGATATTGCACAAGTCTGAGTAGTGCTCACAGAGCTGCAAGGAAATGTTGTTTTGACTCTTCTGTTCTACAAGACCCATTATTTGCTATAAATCAAGCTTGTTTGCTTTATTAGTATAATTGGCAAGAAATACAAACATTGCCTGTCAATTTTGTCTTCCCCCAGTAAATATAGCATGCTTTTATCACTGTGTGATAGACCACAAAGGAAACACTTTACTAGATACAGTCTAGGATACAAATTATTGTTCTGATCTTTGACTGTCATATCTGCAGTTAGCAAAACTAAAACCTGAGTACATAACCTGAATGAAAGGTAATGATAAACCAGAGATAGTAGGTTTCTTGTGACTCCTGTGGTTATTCATGGGAAGACTTCATAAGAGTCTTTAACAATACACTTTACAGATAGTCTGTTAAAGGCACATCTCCCTCCATTTAATATAAAGGTGCAAACACTATCAAAGATAAGGATATAGAAGCAGGTATGATCAGAATATGTAAAAAAAAATAAATCTTCTAAATATTGTCACTTCATAAAAAATCATTTTACTGAATTACTCTCCAAAATGCTTGTAGAACAAAATTCTGGACCCAGTGGCAAAACTACATGTAACACCAGTGTCTGAAATTCTTCTAGTCTCATATCATCACTTCTGAATTATTCTTCTACACCTTTTTCTTCCATATTAGCAATCATAATAAATTCACAGGTACATTCTCAAGTTTCTTATATTTAATAGTCCCTCATAACACTCAAGAATTTCTTTAATTTTCATTGTAAATATTAATCCTTCAATAACAGTTTTATTGTCTCTGATGAATTTTTAAAGATCTGTGGTGTTAAAATAATTAAAACTTGTAAAGCATCTGCTTAACCATTGCACTGCAGCTCAAGGGATGTGTATACACATTTATGTTTTGTATTTGGCTGTTTGAATACTACATTGAAAGTTGTTTACAGCAGCATAACATATTTTCTCCTTTCCTTAGTTCACTCTTATTTGCTCTACATCTAATAATACTTTTAAAACAATACAGACAGAAAGAGAGCAAAGATATGAATATTGGAAAACTTTTCCTTGGCTGCCAAAGGTGGATGAATGTGATGCCAATCCTGCCTCTTGCTACAAAACTTGTCTTGTCATAAATATAGTATAACCAATTTGCCAATAAATCTGTTTTCCAGATTGTAGAGTGCTGTTTTCCACATTGTATAGTGCTATTTTACAAGATCTTCATTCACAGAATTGTTCTTATCAATTACAAAAAATTAAATTTTGTAATGCAATTTAACCCTAAGTAAGGTAAATAAATATTTTATAAGGTTGTAAATATAAGATTACAAATATCAATTTATTTAAAAGTTAATGAAATTATTTTTTTGTCAGCAGCAGCATCCTGATTAATTTTTTTAAACCACTGTCTAAGTGGCATTATGTAACATATTCACAATTCTTATCTTCATTGGAAAAGTCTCCTAGCCTCCTCAATCAGGAAGTTTTGGTTCCATATCTATACAGTAAGACATACAACCTCTTATCCAAGGCAGCTGAACATGTCAGGATGCCGCAACTCCAATCCTAGGCTTCTGCCACACAAGATGATGGGAAATTTGAATATGTCTGATAATTCTAACCTGGTGACTTATGGGGTCCTTCACCATTTACAGTTTTCTAGGAAAACAGGCAGTAGTTTTATGCAGATCACAGATTAAAGGAATGTCAGAAGAACTATAAAGATGTTGAATGACATCTAGGGGCTTCCTTCTGAGTAATTTTATGTTTAAAAAAATAAAATCTATTCAATTTTTTTTTTTTTCTATGCTCTGTATGGAAATAAATGGAAGGTAAGAAATAGTAATTTACCCAGAGGATGGTTGGGCACTGGAAGAGGCTCCCCAGGGAAGTGGTTACAGTACCAAGCCTGACAGAGTTCAAGAAATGTTTGGACAGTGCTCTCGGGGACATGGTATGGTTCTGGGTGTGTCCTGCACAGTGCCAGGAGTTGGAGTCAATAATCCTCACGGGACCCTTCCAACTCAGCATACTCTGTGATTCTATGAAATACTTCAGGTCTGCTGAGAGCACAAAACACAAAAATTCTGCTTGTCTTTATGGGACTATAATGGCATGGGACATCTGGAAAACAGTAAGATTAAGAGAAAGAATTGAATACTGTAAAGCACCACATATGTTGCAAAATGAACTTTACCTCTTACACAAAAGAGATGGAGCTACACTAAAACCCTTCTAACTTTCATTAATTTTTCAGTTCTACTGAAGAACAGTTTTAACAGGAGTGGAAAAGCTATATCCATCAGGTCCACTGTTACCATTCAAACAATGGCCAAAATCAAACAATTAAGAGATGCTGGAATCTCATCACATATGTCTTTTCACATAGGTTTCCAATTAATTTAAAACATACATTATAAAATATTATTATAATAATATTTTTCTTATTTATAATTCTTTTAAGCAATATACCTGTATATATTTGTATAGGTTTCTATATGTTTCAGATATATTTGTAGAGGTTTCTAACACCTGGTTTAAATAGAACTAAAAAAATTCACAACAAAGTGTCTCAAATCTTGCTAGATATCAAATGAAAAATATTTGATTTGGCCTCTCTGTCATTTTGAGAAAATTCACACTGTGCAAGTAGAGCAATGGACTCGCTTTGTCTTAATGAAAAATATATCTTTCTTCTTTCTTCAAGTGCTTGGCACTGCTAAAATGGTTGCACTGTTTGTAATACACTCCACAGGCTTAAATTTGCTAACTACAAATATCTTTTCAGGACTACCTGTCATAATAGTTAAGAAAAAAAAATCAATCTTTCAGAATTTTTTTCCTATTCATAAAGTCCAATTATTAATGCTTAAAAATCAATAGAATCATTCACATAAGTAAATATTGCAGAATTCTTTCAGTCTATAATTATTTATCTATGTGATGAGAACGAATATTTTATATTTTGGCATATCACACCCACAAATCAAAAGTTTTCAGACATTATATCAAATATTACATTTTTTTTTCTCTTGTAAGAAAAGTGGAGGGAGAGGAAGAGTAATATCTCGAATGGCTATTAGGAAAAATACTCTCTTTTTCCATTAGGAAAAAAAAACAGCCAAAAAAAAAAAAAAAAAAAAAAAACCAACAACAACAACTAATGTTGAGATATTCTGTATTTCAATTGGAAAGAAACACCTGAAAACTTAAATATCATGCCATTTCAGATCATTTTCTTCCTCTTACACCATCATCACACTTTAGCCAAAAGAAGAGACAAAAGTGTATCACAGGAAGGATATGACCTCATACGGTGAAGGAGAAAGGAACTGCATCACCTGCTGTGGAAGAAAGAACATCTGAGAACAAAAAAATGATGTAATTTGGAAAAGTCATATGGTAGCTGAGTGTCACAATAGGGTATTTGACAGAGTTCAAGACGTATTTGGACAATGCTCTCAGGAACATGGTGTGACTCTTGGGGTATCCTGCACAGGGACAGGAGTTGGAATCCATGATCCTTGTGGGTCCCTTCCAACTCAGCCTATTCTGTGACTCTGTGATCTTTTTTCAGCAAAGAATTTCAACATTCAGTTCTTTCATCAAAATTTAGGACAAGATAAATGTTTAAATCTTAGGATTTCTTAGAGAAAAAAAAGTCCAAGTACAAAAAATAAAAATTAAAAAAGTTTACAGACAAAAAGAATAGATATAAATAAATATAGAGAGTGTTTGTAAAAAGGAAAATTTATAATCCATATAAAACTAGCTCTAGCAATTTAAAGATTTCTAATTGGGAGTTTTTTGAATAGACATAATTGTTCAGGTGCCCTTAATTACAACAATAAAATGTGAACCCAACTATTTTTTAAAAATGTTCTTGCAATGCTACCCTGGAATTTTTATAATTTCTGTAATGGATCTAGAATTTCTGTAATGTAGCTGTATAGATTTTGCAGTTTGAATAAATAAGACATTTCTTTAAATTAAAAATATATTCCAATTCTGAAGTCTTACTTCTTTCCAGATAACTACTCAATATTTGATTTCAATGAAAGCTTCATGACAGCTACTATGAATCACCCACATAATTGTGGTATAATAGAGCCTGACTTCCCTTCAGATACTGGGCATATTTAAATGTTAATCCAGTATATTCTAGAGTTGCTTCTGGCTTACTTTTAGAAATCAGACCTAGTGAATATGAATGGCTTGACAAAAGATTTCTCTTAACATTGAGTTATCATAGAAATTACGTGCATTAGGTAAAATCTGATTAGAGATATCCTTTCAGTTGTTCAAAATAATTTTTAGTCACATGAAAAGATTCAGTTACTGACCTAAATGGCATCTCACATAAGGCAAAGAGTTCTAAAAACCCTTGCTCAGTTCAGAAGTCAAATATTTCCATAAAGTTCTGCATAACATTTCCCAGCTATGTTTTCTGTAGACTTACCAGAACTTAATGTAGAATATAAAACAGCCAGTATAAAGAGAGTAAGGCTAATCCACATATTTTACAAATATATCCAAAGGCAAAAGCTAAATCTTGTTTGTCTAAATTTACATTTTAAATGTATCTCACCATTCAGACCTATATGAAATTCAAACGCATTTTGAGAATAAGAAAAAATACCAGAGGAAAATAATTAATTCTAATTAGATGATTAGAGATATACAGATTTATAAAAACAATTTTAACCATTCAAAATTTTACAATTATATTTGAACTCGAATTTTAAACGTTCTCCCACAGAATATTTAGAAAAAAAAACAAAAAAAAAAAAAACAAAAAAAACCAAAAAAAAACTAATTGAGTAATGATTGCTCAAAAGCAATTTTCGCTTGACTAAAAATAGTTTTGACAAATGGTGGTTCAGTGTAGTTTCACAGGTTTTAAGTTAGTAATCATTTCCATGCTGCAGAGAAAGGGAAATTATCAGTTGCAAGTCGGATAAACCTGCATGCCATCTACCTGTAACATGTCCTACTTTATCATCTGTTCTAGTAAATGACAGAAAAGTAATATATTCCAGTGTGACAGTGAGAGAACTGGGTACTCTAATTAAAAAACCCACATATTTGCCTCTCCCTCCCATGTCA
Organism: Vidua macroura; assembly: GCF_024509145.1. Classification (NCBI taxonomy): domain Eukaryota; kingdom Metazoa; phylum Chordata; class Aves; order Passeriformes; family Viduidae; genus Vidua; species Vidua macroura. The sequence continues at coordinate 97,699,140 of NC_071571.1, forward strand.
AACAGAGATGTGAATGTAAGGACATTGTTTTGACACCTTCTGTTATAGAAGCACAGTGTGGCATAGGAGCTGTAATTTGTTGTCTTCCAAAAGAGAGAAACCAAACTGATGCAGATGTCTGGAGTAATCATCCTGGTTACTTCAGCAGTAGAAGTTTGCAGGTGGCAATAATAGCTTTTATTGGATCAGCTGATGGGGAAGAGATTTTTATGGGCAGTTTTCAAGTCTTTAAACAAAAAATCAAAACAAAACAAAGCTAAAATAGTTAATCTGTAATTTTTTTGGGGTAATCATTGTTGCTTTGATAGAATGAATTGATGTGCATGATAATTGTAATAGTCTTCTAAATAAGAGCTTTGCTTCCCTATGGATCATTTGGTTCCCACTCCCAAAATTTGAGTCTTTTTGTTTTTCTTGAACTGAAATGTTCCAAGCTTATTAAGTCTGATAAATTCATAGTAAAAATGATCCAAAATTAGTCAAAAGGGCTCTTGATTAGTGAGAAACTGTTGTTTGTTCTTTTTAAACACCTAGAACTTCCTAAAATATGAAGTGATTGTTTATGTTATTTCAGAGCAAATTTAGTTCACTGTTACAGAGGCTGGAACTCCCAGCTAATGCAAAAAAAAAATGCCTTAAATGTCATCAAGACATTTCTAAGTAATAATAAAATATTGTTTTCATTATGTACCATTAATCCTTTTTCCTTTGTCCATTACACGCTTCAACATAGTACGTTAGTATTTTTAATTATCTAAGCTGTAACAAACATTGTGTAAGACAATTTCATTGAGACTTTGAGAAAGTCATATATGTTTTGTATTAATCTCTTGCATTCCTTTGTAGAAAGAAAAAATAATTAAATATGTATGAAAAATGTAAAATTTTTTCTACAAAATTTCTATTGTTAATCCCAAATGGCAACTAAGTAACACACAGCTTCTCACTTACTCTTTTCCCTGCCCATACAGGGAAGGGGAATCAGAAAGAAATATATAACACCAATATGTCTATATAACACCAGCACGTGTCTATATAACACCATAGCACATGGTTCTTCTTTCAGTACTTCTGATCCCCTCAAGTAGAATAGATTTTCAAAAACAGTGGGAGAAATACAGCTAGAGAAAGCATGTCTCTCTGCCTTTCTCTCTCAAAAGTAATTGAGATTAAGTCACTTATAAGTTTCTGTTTCTGACTTTTTTCAACTTTCTGCTTGTTCATGGGAAATAATTCCTTGAATTATTTTTAGTGTATAATTTTTCAAGTAAGAGAGGCAATTCCATTTTTGTGCAGGATAATGAAGAATGTCTATATAACACCAATACGGACTTGGTTTCCAGAATATTAATTTTTAATGCTTTAACATTAAAACCAGTTTTTTTGTTTTCCTTGCTACCTTTAGAAGAAATCTTTATAATTCTTTAGTTCTTTATAATTCTTTTCCCTGCCCATAGTGGGAAGGGGAATCAGAAAGATTAGTTAACTAATTAGTTATATGTTTGTGTTAACATAAAAATATTTTAAGAATTGAAACAAAATATGAAATAATAATAATATATTAATAATAACTGTAATGTTAAGGAGAGAGAGAGGAATAAAACCCAAGAGAAACAAAGGATAAACAATAGAACTGCTCTCCACCCTCAGCCAGTTGATTTCCCCTAGTCTATATATAGGCTGAACATGATGTTCTATGGTATGGAATATCCCTTTGGCCAGTTTGGTTCAGCTGTCCTGGCCATGTTCCCTCTCTAGCTTCTTGTGCATCTGCTCACTGGCAGAGCATGGGATACTGAAAGTCCTTGATTTAAAGCAAGCACTACTTAGTAACAACGGAAACATTATTTTTGTACTCAATCCCAAGCACCTCACTGTACCAGCTACTAAGAAAGAAATTATCCCAGATGAAACCAGAGCAAAGGGAAATTAGCTAATGTTCATTAATCCTTTCAAGAAATTTGTGTAAAATATTATTTGATGACTGCAAAAAACCCCAAAACCAACCAAGAATGAAATTACCTGAATCACTTGTGTTCCAGTATTAAAAGAAAATGTTACTGACGCTTACTTCAGTGGAGTTTATTTCAGGCTTGGAAAGCTAGTTTGCAGTGCACAATCATGCTTCATCACTTTATAGTTCTGTATAAACTAAGTTGTAGTATAAATTGCTGTGGTAGGTGGCAATCAAAAACCTAAACACACCTCACAGTATTGTGTGGCTGGTATATGGTGCTCTGTGTATGATTACACATTCATATATACACCAAATATTTTTATCCTGCCCACACGAGGTATCAAGTGCTTATGAGCTGTCTATAGTCAGCAAAATGAAAGCTTCTAGAACACGAAAAACATCCAAAGTAGTATAGAATAAGATCTTTACATATTCAGAAAAAAAGTACAATTATAACTGTGTTCTGTAAGTATGCATAAGTGAAGTATAATAAATAAAGTAGGTTTTTTTTGTTTGGTGGGTTTTTTGTCCTATCTGAGTAAAAAAATCATTCATGAATAGCTTAAACACAACAATATACAGCAGCATGGTGAGAGCACTCATGCCTTTCAAAAAGAGCCTGTATTAACTGCTTACAATTGATATTTTGTTGCTGCTTCCCCTCTTCAAAGCAGTACTGGTTCTAAATGTTCTTTTGCACAAGAGGTCAATGGAGTTAGAAAACACTGGCCCTCTTGCAGAAAATAAATCAAAATCATCCACAGCAATACCTCTCCCAGTCACTATTGGCGCAATAACAGTAAAGTTTGACCAGACAGCAGCCAGCAGTCGTACTGTAGTATAAGAAAATAATACAGTTGTTCCTTCATACTTTATATTCTTTATACTATTTGGTTAAATATAATTCATCATCTAGACAATTTGGTATCACAACAAGTGAAGTTTTGTTTAAAAACCAAAGTAAAACAAATTAAAAACCACTATCTTTTCCTTATCCTCTATTTTAGTAATCTTGGGTGTACTAAGTCCTTGCCTCTGTATTTGGTCTCTAAGATACAAGACTTGAGAGAAGAAAACATATAGTAAACATGAAGGCAATAAGTAGGAGAAAAAACAGGGAACTCTGAAAGTATGTATGGCCTTTGGAAAACAGCAGCTAGAATTCCTCATGAGGAAAATCCTTCCGCATGCAATTTTCAGCTCAGGATTCCTTCATTCACAGCTGCAAAATGCAGCTCACCGATCTGTTAAATTGTATATATATTATGAAAATAAAACTAAAGTCTTAATTTTTCACTCTGTTATGATACTTCTATATGTCACAAGGAAGCAGAGTGCCATCATTGCTTCTTCTGCTCCAGAAGAATTTGTGTTACCTGCTGCTGCCAAGTTTAATGTCCTCTCGTGATGGTGGCTTTGCCAGTGTAATGAGACAGTGGTGCTATCTCTTGTGGTTTGGTGCTCATGAAAACATTGCTCTCTCCTACCACGTGCCTACGCTCATTTGAAGTTTGTCTGTATTGTGTACTGTACCATGTGCAGTCATATCATATAACCCAACAGCCCAAACATTTAATGACAGTTTATGGAGAAATCTCCCAAATGTTGCTTGAGAAGTCGGTCTTTTGCAGCAAAAATGGAAAAAAATGGAAGAATTGACACAAACATAGCTGCCAACATAGTCCTTTTTCCAAAAATAATGAGAAGACATTTTGGCTTTGCAGTGCCGCTCAGTGCATAAAACAGCAAGTACATTTTCATGAATGCTTTCAAGTCTTACATATGTATTTAACCATTGGTATTCATTAGTAAATTCACATCAAAAAGAAGAAAAAAGAAATTATCATCCCTACCAGTTCTAGTAACTTAGCTATTTGAAAACTGGTAAGGACTCTTACAATTGTAATGGATTTTTAAGCCAGTAAATTGAAGTGAGAATGTCATAGATCTGTAGTGAGCTTTCAGATACTTCAATTATAGGAAAGAGAAACCAGGACTGCAGCCATGGGAATTATGCTGAGCAATAACAATTGTGTTTTTCAGATTACAGTAAGTGCAATTAGACACATTAATATACTGGTTAAGCAGTGCTGTGTTGATCATAAAAAATGAATTTTTAAATGAAGCCTATTATGAATGTACAAGACCAGAGTGGGTATTATTACCAGTGCTTTATTTATTGGTTTATACAAGGTCTTGTTTAATGGAATGCCAACACTGCAGTGAAGGACAATTGGTTTTGCCTAGTGCTGCACTTCGAGGTAAGAATCTTCTGATTAACTTCAATGAATATTAGACTAAGCTTATAGTGCTTTCTCCTCCAGCTTTATTGTTGCAGTCACATTCTCACTGGAGTCACTGATAATGATACACAAGAACAGACAGACTACAGATTGAAATACTGGAGTATAAAATGAGTGCTGACAGCAGTAGATTCCTAGATTTTACCAAAATGACAATAGTATTGTAGAGATTCTGAGATACCAAAAGTACCTTATCCCCTTGGGAACTGAAACCTGTTATGCAAGATACCCATCTGGATGGAAGAAATTGCATATCTCCTGTTGTGTAGATCAATGAAATATCTAGGTTTCTCAGATTGAGGTCTACTGATCAGATCAAGTAGACAGGCACCTCTCTCTCCTCCCACTCCCTTGGAATAATGAGGAGAAGAAAGGAAGAAAAATGGGAGATGTAAGAAAAATCATGGAAAATGGCAGACTAAAAATCTGAAGCACCTTGGCATCAAAGTGACTGCATATTTTTGCAAGGATTTGCTCATTTAAAATACTAAGAGCAGAAATAAAAACTTTTTTTTTTTCCATGGACAGCTTTGGATTGTTAATCGCAAAAGAAATCAAGTTGTAATGAAAACTAGCTTAATATGTCATTTACTATGTCTGTTTGGAGTTGTTTCCCTTTATCTTTAAATACATATCCTAATACTTAAGGTAATCTTTCTGATGTATAAATTTAAAAGACTACCCAATACTGTAGTTTAGAATGGATATTTAAAGGCTGTTACAGATATTAAAAGGAAATTTAGGGTTTTATCCATATTTTTTTATTTAGAATTCCAGTCAGTGATTGGCATAACTGGTGTCACTAACACCCATTGCAGAGGACCTCATTACTGGCATTTGTGGATCTCCAGGTGGGAGAAGGGAGAGAGACAAGCATATATTTTTTTTGTTTTGCTTTAAGATTGAGGGGGGGAAAGCACCTTATACTGCTACATTACTCTGACAATCTAAGATGCATTTTACCATTAAAGACAAGCTACAAATGAAATAAGTGTCTCCTGAGCAAACTCAGATTCAGGATTAGACTCAGTTTAAAGATTTTGCTCAGTTTCCCTAAGGAATGGTAGGACATGATGATTCCGTCTGAAAACTAAAAGGTAAAATTTACTGCTGCTATTTTATTCCAGACTTCTATCAAGCATTTCAATGTTTATTGCCAATGCAGAGGAGGTGCTGCAGTTCCAGGCAAACCAAATCAAGACATACAGGAATTCATTATAAAATAGTCAAATTAACTATTTTTTTCTGGAAGCAATTACTGGTCATCTTAAATAAAGTCCCTGAGCCCATGTAATAGACGGGTAAGTGTCATCAAAAAGCAAAATCATAATATTCACTTAAAGAATTTAGTGAAAAGATGCCTAGATAAAATTGGAAGCACTGGGGAAAGGAACAGTTATGTTTTGACAGCTGAAATTCTGCCCAGGTACTGTAGTCACAGACAACATTAGCCTAAACCACATAAATTTCTATTTTAAAATCATGAATGTCATATTCCTCATTTAACTTCTAAAGAGCTCTGGAAAGATGAACGAAAAATAGGTCTTTTCTGTCTGATCTGAAAGTAAGTGGACAATGAAGTTTTTTAAGTGGTCACTAAGGAAAAAAAAAATATATAAGAACATTGTTCTCCACTCTCCCAATCACCAAGCGAAACCATCTTCTGCCCGGTGAGAGGTTATGAATCTGAATCTATTCTGGACAGGCAGCCTTTGAATGCAGTCCATCTGTGCCCTTGGTAGGTGTTAAGAGTCACAGAGATATTGGCTAAATTGTTGAAACTCCTACTATCATTGTTGTGAAAGAAAATTACTTCGAAACCCTCAGGAAGGGATTCATGTCAGATAACAGATATCTCAGTAAAGCTGAAAAGATACCAGGCAGGGCTTGCCTTAGACAACCAACTGGTTATAACAGCAGTTATCATTTGGCAGCTGCATAAATAAGGTGTCTAATCCTTCCCTATCAGGAAAAAAAAGTAGTATTTTATTGTGGATCTGGGCCCATATTCTGGTGGTGAACATGGTACAAACACCTGAATGTACTCAAGTTCACACTGAGTTAGTTTAAAAAGAATCTGGTCTACAAATGTATTATCTTAAATACCTAGTTCATTGAAACAGAATGTCTTTATGGCATTTAATTGAATCAGAAAAAAAATTAGCAGATACTGATTTTATCCTTGCCTAATGAACAAAGTTCTTTTCAAAAGTAAATAAAATTTCAGTTTAAATAAATCCACTAGATATCATTATAAGACTCCTGGGTCAATCTTTAAAGGAAGAGACACTACGAGAACTGAAATAGTAGGATTCAAGACATGAGTGGTGAAAGTTTTCCCTCTTAAATATCTTAATTTTTTCTTTGTCTCCTTATCCACTATATAATTGTCATGTCTTCAGTTTACCCCTATTTCTTGACCATACCAATACCCAGTTTATAATGGAAGAGTAAAATAAAGGTAGAAAATTGCAAGAGCATGCTATGACAAAATTACATGTCATGTTAAGGAAAAAGTGGATTAGTGATCTGAGAAAAGGCCACTGCTGTACACAAAAGCATTAGCATAACCACAAAAAATAAGAAAGGGAGACTTTTGTTCTGTGTTTGTACTCTTTCTGTCTGAAGGGTACCCAAATGAGAATTCTAAGTTCACTGAGGATGACCTCCAAGAGAAAAACTTGTTATTAAAAGTTATATCATTAGCATCTCATTGACACAACTTAATGAATTAGATGGCAGACCAAGAAATTCTTCTCATCTTTACCTTGTGCTCTTACATTACTAATTGTACAGATTATTCACCCTTGCTTGCTAATTTACACAAAAGTGAAGCAGTATGAACCCATACCATAAAAGTGGGGATAAATTCTCTGTTTGAACCTGCACCATTAACTCCCAAGAAAACTTCTCAAGAGCATTTTATCATCTCGCTCTGAACCTTCCCTTAGCACACAGTAAGCTTAGACCATTTGCTTCCTTAGCTTCTATGTTAGAGAATAGATATAAGAATTGCCTATTTCCTGCAGAGTCTTCTCTGCAAGCCGCCACATGAATTTCCTCTCAGTCTCCCTGCAGACATCCTGCCTTTGTGAGGCAGCACAAAGTGTTTCTAAGACCCCATCTATTAATGACCTAGAAAAGGAGTGTGCCAACCTTCGTTTAAACTTGGCAACAAGATGTTTTCAGATGCACTTGTCCCTACCTAAGCTAAAAAAAGAGCACAGCTTCTAAACTCAGTGGGCGGAGGGCTGGTAGGTGACTGAGCCTCAGAGGTACCACTGAAGGTAGGCAGGTGCTCTGCAGGGCTGCGCTGAGGTCTCAGGGACCTTTGCTGCCCATTGGAAGCAGCACTGACACACTTCAAATGGGGCTGGTGAAAACCTGCACTGTCAGAGGGCTTGGTCAGAGACACTGTGGCAAAAATACTTGCAGGTCTTATGAAAACTTTGCCATCTCTTTTAAGAACAAAAAACACGTAACGACAGGTGCTCACACTATGCTACCCGACACTGTGGCACTACAGTCTGGTCTTGGAGGGAAGGGAAAAAACATTTTGAAAGATTATTGAAGACTCTGACATCACAACTCTGCTGGAGACCAGGCACAGCAGTATAGTCTGCTTTCAAGCTGGACTAAGGCTGAAGTTGTAACTTAGCTTGAAGAGAATCAAGTTATTGGATAAACAGATACAGCTTTGAGAATCAACACCTTACCTGACCTTGTGCGATATAATATCTCCAGCCTGTTCATCCCATCTCTGTAAGACCACCTACATTTAGTAGAACATTTTCTTAATAAAATCTATTTGGAAGGGTTTTTACTCCACCTTCCTCACTTCAGCTTTAGAAGCCTGAACTAAACACATATTTGTTTTATTTCATGTCTAAGGAGACTTAATTTTCAGTAAACACTCTACAAAAAAACGTAATTTTTACTTTCTGGAAAGCTTTGTCCTTGCACTCTGAATACAGAAAAAGTGGGACAGATGTTGATTGTTTTCCCCCAAGATGAAACGAAAATCGGCAAAATAATAAAAACCTTGTTGAACTATGGCATAGAAAAAAACTGCCTATAGGAAATTAAATGTCTCCTTCACATTCTTTAATTTTTTCTGAATGCTTTTATTAGCACCCTTTTTTATGAGAAGTATTCTTATGGGTGATTTAGAATTCTGAGGCATTCAGAGTTAATAGTTACAAAATTAATAAAGGAACAAGGAAACACCTTTCTCATGTCTTGCAATAGAGACCAAATTGGAGTGGGGGGCAGGGGTGAGGAAATGGTAAAAGAAAAACACTGAAGTAGAATACCTATATTTTCACTCACAAAGCATTATTCCTCTAAGAATAAGAAAATTCAGTTCTTTCACCTTTTTTTTAATAAGACAGCTAAATTTAACAAAAGTGAATTCTCATGTAATTTTATGAGATTCCACTTATATTGAGATAATCATAACCAATATGAATGAAATAATCTTAGACTATTACCATAACAATTCTGAATTTGCTTCTCTCAATAACTTCAGTTTATTAAAGTCTTAGAAATATATCAAAAGCTGGTAATCATTAGGAAAAGGTATATTTTTCAGAAAGAACATGCTGCCTGTGTCATCTCACATTATAGACTACATTGAAGATAAAAAACATCTGCTTTAATTATTTAAATAAGGACAGTTTTTATTTTCAGAAGGTTTGTTGCCAATAATACTATCCTACTGCTATATGAAATATATTAAGCTGATTTGTGCACTAAACCTGTCTTTCACCCAAATTTTCTATAATCTCCCATTAAAAGCAGCATAGTAGGGTACACACAACTCACAACTTAAGGAAAACGATATGAAATAAAGTAACTCTTTCTACATGTGGGAAGGCTAATTCGATAAATACTTTAAATCTTGGTAATATTTGTTCCATTTTCCTCTAACAACAGATTCAGGCATAACTATAATATCAGCTGTACATGTAACCTGCTTGTAAAAGATCTGTACCCCATGGAGTTTATGGGGTTTTTTGGGGGGTTTCTGGGGAGATTTTTCCTAAATGTTAAGAGCTGTCACATTTGTATATAGAGAAATTAACATCTCAAAATGCCACAAGCTACAACTTCTCTATTTTAGGAAATTCTGCCTGTTCATTCCACAAACATTAATATGTCTGAGTGCTATTGTGTAGTATGAAATACAAAATATGTAGAGTGATGAAATTACCCTTTCTTAATAGAGGCTTTAACAGGCAACCCCAAACTCAGGAATTATACCCTACCACCTCCCATTTTGGAAGCCTTCAGCCTCACTGCTTTCTTTGCTACAGGTTTGCCTTTCTTTCTGTGTGGCTGAAGCCTGTGTTTACCCAATTTCTTTTTGCAGTGAGCAAACCCAAGTCTGGTACAGTTTGAAAATGGCCCTTACCAGAGCTCTTGTTTGCCAGAACATTCTGGAAGAAAAGAAAAGAATGGGAACAGGGGCACCTCTTCACTCCAGTGAAGCCTTGCTCTATCCTTTTGCAGTTGCAAATAGGTCTCTGAATGGTGTTAAGGTCAGCAGTTGAAGAAGAAGACAAGTGTCACCCCAAGCCCCCTTGCTCACCTCCATGTGGTCATTTACAACCACACTGGTAAAAAGACAGCAATAACTGTGCACATTTTGCTCATCCAGGATTTTTTTTTTTTTTTAATCAAGGACACCAATGTACCTTAGGCTGATGTATAGCAAAAGGGAGCAGTTTTGGACTGTTGCAAGTAGACTACAGCTGATGTGCTGCTCTTGTGAAATGTGTTACTATCTGGACTAATGTCAACATGTGGTTCAAAAAAGACACATTTTCAAAGGGAAATAACTCTTATTTTAATTATTCTAGCTATTTTTGATATCACCTATGTATGAAAAAAAAGGAAAAAGAAATAATACTTCAGAAAAGGAGGACTTCAAAAAGAAAGTATCTATTAAATCTATCTGCTCCACTGTAAAGCATTTTCCTCTAATGGCTGCTTCCTCAGGTGGAGTTGCATTCAAAATTACAACTCTTATGAATGGTGGGGGTCAGGATATCAGATAGATAACAGAAAATATACATTTATTATTTTAAATTAATGAAAGTAGATTAATAACTTGATTCCCCTTAATTATTTTTTTAAATCTGCCTTTCATCAGCATTTTACCTTACCCAGCCTTGAGTTGAGAGTGACTTCAAGGGATTAGGATGAAAGTCTGCTAGCTTCTTAACTGAAATGTTAGTGATTCTTCCCTAGATGCCTGCTGTATTCAAGAACAAAGTGTGCCTTCAGAGCACTTTGCATAGGAAAAGTGGAATGCAGTAGTATAGTAATCAGAACTGCATCAGGGCATTGAGAAGCATGCTAAATACTGAGGTGGTAAAAATGTCTTTTCACATTCTGACACGAAAGAAGAAATAAACTCTTCCTTTAGGTAAAGAGACAGCTGAGCTGTCAAAGTAAATTCTTTTCCAAATGCTTCTATTTGCCTTCAGTAAAATGAGGGAAGTGGGTGCAGCTATAGGGTGAAACATTGCTCTGAATTCTCATCAGGATTTCTTAGGAAGAAAGACTAAAAATAGAAAAAAAATACTGTTACAAAATCTTTCTAAGCAAAATATAAACTGCTACATCAAAATCTGCTTATTTTCAAGACTGAAGGAGTTTTAGAATTTGTCACAATGCCTTAAGTTTAAAATTCAGTAACAGGATTGGGGCTTTTTGCTAAATACTGTTCTTTGCAAAGAACTATGTCAATTAACAAGAGATCAAACCTGCTTTATCTTATAAACCTTCATTGAGAACTCTCTTCAGAACCACCATAAAATTCTTGATGATTGCTTTTGCACAAATTTCCTATTTTAAGAAGTTTTTCTGTTCATGAGCTTCAGTTTTAATAGTTAATTCAGTGACATGCAAGTTGAGGTTATAGTAAATTAATTTCTTTCTTAGCCTTCAACTCCTGACTCCCTGAGCAGTTGACATCCTGGGTAAAGTCATGTTTTACCCAATGTCCTTATACTGGATGTTCCTCTCTCTGCATTCTTGCTCAGCTTCATACCTGATTCAATCACTCTACTCATATGAGGAATGAACAAGCCTGCTCACACAATAAAAATATGTTATGTAGATCTAGACTTCCATGAAAGTCAGTGGAAACTCTGGAAAAATTACTCTCCAGTAACAAGAAAGTTTTAATAAGAATCAATCACAGTAGCGTTCCATATGTGCTGTATTTCTATTGATTAACCTAATAAGATATGAGCTATTTTGCACATTAGTAGGTGCATTAATAACTGTCCATATTAATCTGCAAAAGGTAATATTTGATTTCTATGTCCTGAAGTTTTATGAATAGCACATATTGATTTGTGGAGTTGGTGGCCACAGTATTTTTCTCATTTCTTGCTTTACATACCATTATCTACCAAAACAAAAAATAAACTCATTAAGTGTTCCATTGAGATCACTTCAGAAATTGTATTTAATATTCCTTTCTTTATACCTCTGTACTTTGCTTATTTAATTAAAAGCCTCTTTAAAAAACAAATCAACACCCCCTTAAAAACCCAAACCAACAACCACACACACACAGAAAAAGACAACTGCTAAGATATTACTAACTTCATCAACAAGGAGCTCCAAAAAGTTTCCATAACATTTTAATTACCACACATAAATAAATATTAATGTAAGAATCAATAAATTAAATAACAAACATTTAATAAGCTGGACTTAGGTATACTAGATGAAGTACAAATATCACTGAGGAAAGGAGCTTTAAAATAATCTTCCCAGAGAGAAAAATTCTTACTAAATATTTTATCTGGGGACCTTAATGACAGCAAATAAAGTAGTGTGATTACACAACCCTCTGTCTAGGTAAATTCTAAATCACACATATACATACAATTAAAAGAACATAGTTACCTTCTAATCATAAAAAATAATAAATATTCTTAATTAATTGAAATTTCTTGACCTTATGTCCTGATATTTTGTTGCTTCCAACTAACAAGTCACATCCTTAGAAGGAAACACACTCCAAAGACAAGTGCCCTGCTGAAGTATGTATTGTTCTCTGGGAGACCCATTGTGCTTTATTGCACCACAAGTGATTGATAGCTTTGCCCTGTTGCAGTGACTTTGTGGCTAAAAGTGCATGTGGTCATCATAAGTCATTGTACCATATGCTTCTTGTAAAGTCAAACAGGAATCTGGTTCTCCAGTGGGTATACTTTGAAAGAGCCCACAGAGCTCAGAGTACTAAGCATCCATCAAAAACAAGCAAGCAAATAGACATAAAAACAGAGGCTTTGTATTGGATATCAGAAATGTAAATTTTTCATTAAACACATGAATATTTCAGCAGTGCAAATACAAATTTAATGCATTTATATGTCTATATGCAGGGAGATAGGTGTGCAAGCATGTCATATATCTGATTTACTATTTGGCATGTGTTTAGGTATAGAAATGGCCTATAGTCAGCAAGTCATTTTTACTACTTCCTACGGGAAGATAGGTGTTGCATCCCGGCTTTGGGTTCAGATTAGGGGTTCTGATATGTGTTAGTTAGCCGGTTCTGTGTGCCCCTGTGCACCCCCCGTGTTTCCCCTCCCCGTGGTGCTCTGCTCCAGGTTGCTTACCATTGGAGCTCGCCCTGCCAGTCCTGTAACCACCCCACTGTCCACTCCGGAGAGTTCAGTGTCTGTCACCCCATTCCCGCAACCCCGTTCGCCCCGCAGCCCCCTGTCCGCTCCTGTTGCGTCCCCGTTGGTTACCCCAATCCACGTCACACCCCCGTAGCCTACCCCCATTGGGTGAGGGGGGCTTCCTCCTCCCTCGGCCGACCCCCTATAACACCCTATGCCTTCCTTTATTCGGGGCCATTTTGTCCACGTGGCGCTGGGAGCGAGTCGCACTTCTCTGTCGCAGCTCCACACAACAATAAAAGCTCTCCAGCCGACCATGCAGACTAAGTGGTCTCGCCCCTCGCGCATGGCAGCAGAATGCGGCCAGCCCACCCCGGTGTGCGGAATGCAGAAGCACCCGGGACTCACGGCAGCCCCGGTCCCGCCGAGAAGCAGCGCCCGAGCCAGGCTCTCCAGAGCTGCCCGGCACTGGGGAAAAACAACACAAAGCCACAGATAGGAATATTGTTTTCTTCTCTATTTGACAGCATTTAGAATTTGCTCAGTTATAAGATAGAATTTGAACTTTGGGGAAGGTAGGTTTTATTTTACAACCTAAAAGGTAAAATCAGAAAGAATTATTATTTTTCTTTTATTTCTTTTATACTTATCTTTCTATATTTTTTCTTTTTCCACCATCCAGAAGAGATATACCATGAGATTAGTAAGAAATGAAACATTGGGGATTTCTGACTGATTTATTTCCCCTTTGGTTGCATTCTGTAAAAAAGCTATATACATTTACTGAAGATTTAGAACAGATGAACCATTTAACTCCAGTGTAATCAAAATGAATAATAACTCTGGCAATTGGAGTTATATATATGCAGAATAGGAGTGTGACTTTTTAAAGACATCTGCAGTTTTCTTGTAGTTTATGAATCTAAAGTCACTAAAGGCAAAGCCTCCTATAAAATAGGAAATATTATCACTCAATTTTAGTATATTTTGTAGAATTTACTGTGTAATTGTAAATACATTTAATAAGTGGTTGCCAAATTTTACATTACATTGTCATCTATTTAAAAAAATTTAACTGATAAACAAATGAACATGTCATTTAATAGTGCTCTATAGCAAAATATTTTGTTTTCAGGTCCAAATCATAACTTCCATTGTTTTCATGGTATTGTTTTTCTTATCATGACTACCCACTACTGCTATAGTGCTTAACATAATACATCTAAACCAGCAAGATAGCTGCATTGGACTTGAGAATGCAGTAGACATTACTGCTGTATGAAACAAATATACCACTACCACCACAAATCTATGGCAAAAATGTTGGGACTAAAAGCATGAAAAATATGTTTCCTTTGTCTGAAGCGTAGAGATTAGTGCAGCTTTGAAAACACTACAATAAAATATGACATGACAAAAACAGATTTTCTCCTTTGTTTAATAAAATGTTTGTTTCCATCATATCCCCTTCCTCAGCCTATTTTGGCTCCCCCTATTCCTATTGCTCTTTAAATATTCATGTAGAGCTCCTTGTAATACACTTGTTAAAAAAGCAAAGACATTTCCATAAAACAATGAAAATGCTGTCAGCTTTCTACAAACTCTGGCAAACATGCTCTTTTCCACCAAGTTGGAGAATACAGATTAATAGAAATAAAGCATCCAATAAAGTCTTCAGGATATCATAAATAACCAAACAGGATCTTAGCATTAAGCACTAATACTTTGTGTTTTGTTTTATGCTAATTTTAGGCGAACAGGATTATATGCCTAATGAAGAAGACAGAACCATAGACAATGAAGCTGATAAAATTATGAGGGGAAAAAAAAGAAAAGCAGCAAAAGAGGAAATAAAATTTTGATTTTAAAATGCAATTTACTTTTCTTCCTTATCTGCACAAAGTTCCCCGAATCTTTAGTATGCAAAATTAAGTGAAAACAAAACAAAACAAACTGGGTTATTGGAGATATTATTTAGTTTCTGTAGGTGAGTTTAATTTAGAATTTCCTAGAAAGTAATTAGAAAGATTTCAACAAAAGTTTTTTACACCAGTGCAGCCTAGAAGACTGTTAAACTTCTGATATTTCCAGTATGGAGGTTGCATCTCTCTCAGATCAGCAGTAGTGACAGGTGAAATTATCTGATTTTAGTGCAAAGTGAGACTTCTCTGTTTAAAGCACAAGGGTACTGTCCTCTGCATTTCTAGAAGGGATGTTATACCTGAGCTTCCTGCCTATCTCTAAGAAAGTCATAACTCACAACACAGAATAGAATAATTTTGACACAAATTTAAAGTCTACTTCATACTGACATGTAAATGTACTTTGATACACATTCTTATCAATGTTCATGGTGATTTTATTAACCATATCTAGTATGGATCTTACAATAGCAAAAGGAAGTCTTTTCAGATGTAGACAGAGTAAAGAAAATCTTTATAGTATATTAAATTCCTCCTAGAAATATTGAGTTGCCAAATTGCTTTGTCAGTAAGAGTTTAATGTTTAAGTCAAAGGAGATCATTAAGAAAACATGAACTGTCACCATGGATAAATAAAAAAGAATCTGCCTTGAGGTGAAAAAAAGATCCTTTTGAGTTAGTATGAGTTTTGTCTACTTTTATTTTAAAATATTTGCCTACTGCATAGATATATTAAGGACACACTTGTTCAACAGAATAATTTCTGTGGTGTTCTCTAGAGAGTCAAACCTTAAATAAAGAAAAAGAAGAAGAAAATATTAAGCAACAGATGTTTCTTTTGGCTGTCAAAGTTCACATGGACAGAGGAAAAAAAAATTGGTATTTTTTTGGCCAATGCTCAAAACCAAAACACACACATACACAAATCTGATCCCCCCAAACCCAAACCATTACCACCTAAAAAAATACTTCAACCCACACTCAAATTTGCATGAATTTATCATCCTGAAATAAAATTTACAGAAATGTACTGATTTATTGGGTGCAGAGAGGGGAAATCAGCCATTTCTAAATTCTATCAACCAGAATAAAATTACCATCAAGACAATACAATGGCAATATATAAAGACAATTAAAAGACATTGTTATCACAGACTGAGTAGAAGTTTAATGCATTACTTCAACTTCTCACTCCTTTCAGGCTGTGCAATCCTGTGAAAGATGATGTAGATACATCATCTCAAAGTTAGAGAAAGATGAAAAGGCCAAGATAAGAGGAGTTTTAAATTACATATATATTTATAATTTCTTAAAAAAATTATCTGTCAAAAACAAAGTGAGATATTTGTCACTTCCATCCAATTTACATCTCTATGAAACTCTGGTCCTATCTTTTACAGCCTTGTCAAGACCAGAGAATCACAGAATGGTTAAAGTTGAAAGGAATGACCAGTGGAATTATCTAGTCCAAGCACCCGTCTCAAGCAGGGTGATCCTAGAGCACCTTGCACAGGATTGATTCCAGGTGGTTCTTGAATATCTCCAGTGATGGGAGAATCCACATCTCTGAGCTATCTCTTCCAGTGCATGGTCATCCATGGAGTAAAAGTTCTTCCCGATGTTCAGGTGAAACTTTCTGTGTATCTCTTTCTGTCCATTGTCTCTTTTTATATGTCTTGGTACCACCAAGAAGAGCCTGGATTCATCTTCTAAACACCCTCCCTTCAGATACTGATAGACATTAATGAGGTCCTCTCTCAGCTGTCTCTTCTCAAGGCTGAACAGGCCCGACTCTCTCAACCTTTCCTCATAAGAGAGATGCTGCAGGATTTTCATGTCTCTCTTGGACTGAGGAGCCCAGAACTGGACTCAGCAGTCCAGATGTGACTGATCAAAATAGATAAAATGATGCAAACAATTATTCACTTGTTATAGATTAGGTCCTGAGACTTAATTTATACAATGTAATGGCGATAACTTTGATAATAAGTAATATATTAAATAGCCCAACATTTTAGAGTCCCCTGGTTTAACTTAGGAGTCAATTATTCTCCAATACCATCTTCTTAAGAGGACAATGTTTCTGGTTTATGCTATTGAAACCTGATCAGTTAAGTTTAATTTGCTCCTACCTTATCTTTCTCTTTCTTTACAAATCTTTATCAATTTTAGAAAAAAACATATGCTAGACGTGAGTCTGAACTAACCCCATTAGTTTTTATTTCCTTTAAAGAAATAAAACTAGAAATTCTGACTCTTGTCTGCAAAAAGGAAATAGAAAAACAAGACCTCCCTCCCTAATGTCTTTTTTTTTCCTGTAATCTTTACTGTGCAATAAGTTTTTTTAAAAATTGTCCCAGTGTTTTTCTGACCAGGAAAAATAGGAAATGTGCACTTTCTTTTCCTTTTTTTTTTTTTTTTTCTGAATACTGTCATTATTCTCTTTAAGAGTTCATAAAAAGTGTTTGGGTCACATATTCACAGGTAATATATATTAATATAAGTCCCTTGAAAGGATGTGATTTGTTAACAAGGCCCTGTTTTCCTTGCCCTTCTTACTGCACTGCAGATAAGGTGGACTTCAGCAATGAGAGAAAATATAACATTTCATAAAGGCTGGTGAGAATATCAAGCAGGGAAGAGAGGTTAAAAGGAAAAATGAGAATAACATATTTTGTGGAGATGGGCTAGAAGAACAATGAGAATAACAGATATTGTATGGAGTTTTCTGAATCTCATCATTCAAATATGTAGCAGGGAAAGGGGACAAATGCTTACAACTACTTTGTTTCTATTCTTTCTTCTCATTCCCTCTTTTTTTTTTTTAATTCCTGAAAGCTCCTTGTTTCAATTCCTGTTCTAATAAGAAGCTAGCATTTTCCAGTCAAAGCCCTCTGACGCACAGAATTTAAAGACACAGTAGAATCAGAGCCATCTCAAGTGTTTAGGGACCACATCATTCTCACGGAAGAAGAAGAAAATTTAATTTCTTGCCTTTAATGTGGAGTTC
Source organism: Vidua macroura (assembly GCF_024509145.1). Lineage (NCBI taxonomy): Eukaryota > Metazoa > Chordata > Aves > Passeriformes > Viduidae > Vidua > Vidua macroura. The sequence continues at coordinate 97,716,983 of NC_071571.1, forward strand.
TCTTTCTGTCTAATGATGGAGGAGGGAAAATAATAATAAAGAAAAATTCTACTTTCCACCATGGAATAATTTTTTCTGTCTGGGAAGACCACGCCTCAGTCTCACTACTTCTTTTGCAGCCCACACAATCCACTCCAACTCACCTTTTCCTTCTGTCTGTCTACCTGAGATGATGAACTTCTAGCCAAGCACATTCTTCTGCATCTAAAACATACAATTGAAGGGTTTTCGTCTGTGCTGGGTTGACCTCTGCCCAGAGCTCAGCCACACACAGCCTCTTGCTCAGTTTCCCTCAGTGGGATGGGGGAGAGAATCAGAAGCACAAAACCTAGAAATCTCATTGATTGAGATAAAAATAGTTGAATAAGGAAAGCAAAAGACACATACACAACCAAAATAAAACAAGGGATTAAGTCATTAATTCCCATGGACAGGCATTACTTTTCCAGGATAGCAGGGTTCAATTGTGTATAGTAACTTCTTGGGAAGACAAATGCCATTGCTCTAAACATCCCCCTTTCTCCCAGCTTTTATTGCTAAGCACAACTATGTATTGCATGGGATATAAACTAAAACTTGATATATAAAATTATATAATCCTTTTAAACATATAAAGTTCTTTTTTTGGCTTTTTGTTTGTTTTTTAAATTTCAGCTCAAACTTCTGCATTTTGCCTGGATATTTGAAAAAATAATCTGTTTCTATGAGACTGTATGTATAGCTTCTTACAAGAATCTGGTACTACAGAATATCCAGATAAATTTAATTCCTCTGAAATACAGTCTTGAGCTTCTTGAAAGCCACAGGAAACACAGATGTGAAGAAACAAATTCAGCACAGCAGCAGCTGGGCTTTTGAAACTTGGCCTTGTCCATTTTCTTCAAAGATGAATGGGGAAAATTAAAAAATTATAATTTAAAATTTGACTAAGTGGCTGATACAAAATTCTGTTGATGACACTTCCAACCTTGCCTTTCATAAACAGTAAATAAAGAAGTGCATTATTAGTGACTTGATATTTTAGTGACAGTTTTACTTGCAGGAATTAAGTAGTATTAGCAAATTTGCATCGTGATGTAGCAAGGTATAGTTTAATCTCCTTTAGTCAGTTGAAGACCCATGTGGGAGAGGAACATTTTGTTGCTTTTTTTTCTGTAAACATTTAAGAAGTTTCAACTGGCAAATTCCTTGCTATTCAATCACCTGACAGGGCTGCCCATACCTGTGATTTCTACAGTCCTCTTCTTATGTGTCTCTCCATAATATTGAATCAAGTTTTGTTTGGGTTTTTTAATACTACAAAGTATTAGGTGTGATTTTGAAGCATGACATGATTGTGGGGAAGATTGTAAAGTGGAAGATCATTATACAGACTTGCATTAGCTGCCAATAAAAAGCTGCAGATCACTCAATCAATTTTCTAGGCACTCTTGTCTTGCTGACGCTTGCTGATGTAGCTTTACTTGCACAGAGCAGTGAAGAACAGCACACAGTCTCCAAGTGACCATCTCCATTTTCTGACTCTCTGGGTCTAAACAGAATGGCCACTTCACACAGAGCAAGCTGATCCAAATATACACTGCCCCACACAAGAGAGATCCAACAGTGAATGCTGTCAGAGGATGAACTGGTAACTTTTGGCAACTGTTGCAAGATACATAGCAGAAGAAATTGGATTACACAGATTTATCACTTTTTGCCTCATTTCTGATTTTGAGCAGCTTTTCTGAGCTCTTTTGTTAGTCAGTTGTTTTTCTCCTTGCTGAGCACTTATGGGGTCCTGTACTAAGGAGCACAAGCCATGATTAATATAAGTAGCCATTTTCATGGGGCTGTCCTATTGATACAACATAAATATGTGACAGATATATAGTATAAATACACGTGCACTACAGTTAGTCGTCAATTGCTTAGGAACACCTTTGTTTTTTCTGGAATTTTGCTGTCACTCTGAATTTTGCCAGTTGAGTTGGCTAATACCTCTGAAGTAATTAAAGAGAAGAAGTTCTGTTATAGATGAAAAATTTCTTACATGGTTGTAATGACAAGCCATTACACTAATCGAAAGGAAAACTCATAAAAACATATCTGTAAGTTGCAGACTGATAAAGGGTCTAACTTTTGTCATTATTTTTGCATCACAGAAAAAGCAAAATATTACACATTATAAAAATATTTATGTGGTACTTCAATTTCTTTTGTGTAAAACAACAGACAATTAAGTGACAAATTGGTCAGTTTTTGGGGGGTTTTCATCCCATTAGTTTCTCCTTTTCCTGTTAGCTTTCTAACAGGAAAGAGAACAGCAATCAATTAGACTTGAGATATAGACGTGTTGGGAAACTGGTCTTTAACCATATAAACCTTTACATAGTTATTAGATTTCAATACCAGAAAAAAACAAAATCTGTGAACTTCTACAAGTTAATAGAAAGTATAGGAAATTCTATGCTTTTTAGGAGAAAAGGCATTTATGCTCCTCTCAAGCAAGTAATAAAGGCATACTGTTGCCATTTTCCTCATTTACGTTGCAATCTCATAACTACATTAAAGAATAACCAAAAAATAATGAAAAAAATAGCTTTAGTACAGCTAGGGTTGATTTGGGCCAAATTGCTGAAATTCCATACAGCAGGAAAAAACCTACAGGAAAAAAACCAACAATGTTCAAGAACTTTCCTCCTCTCTGGTATTCTATGGGAGCAGGCAGTTTAAGTTATGTACGTGTAATGTCATCTGAAGTTTGAAATTCTGACTTAAAAAAATTCATTACTATCTCATCTCATTGCTTTGTCTACTTATATCCAAGCGTTTATAGTGTGAATGGTCATTTAAATGACTACTTTAAATTCTCAGTTGTCATAAAAATATATTTTGAAATACATAACTGAAATATTTGGTGAAGGCAAAAAGTTCTTTAAAGTTTCACTCTGTTAAGTAGGTCTGTGCAAACTAGCTAGAGAAGGTGAATTATTTTTGAGGGTTTTTCAGTATTTTTCAGATAAAGTGCTCAGAAAAAAGCTTTGCAATAACTAAGTATTATACAATCATTTTACACTGACCTGTGCTGGCAGCCCTGAGAGTCTTTTTGATTCATTTTTAAAAGAAATTTATTTCCTGCTGCAAATAGATGAGAGACAGCTCCAGAGAGAAACTTCCTTTAACCTGGTAAATAGAAATGAGATGAGATATTGTTTCAATCACCACTTAAACTCTTTGTGTGGGTGGACACAATGTGGTTATGTACAGCTTGACCTGGAACTGTTGCTCTTGAAGATTGAAAACAAGTGCACCACTTAAAGTCATATATTGTACCAGACAGCAGCAGCAGCAGCCAGATCATGGAGGGTCTCTTCAAACAGCTCTGTATGGTGGCAACAGACCTGCTCCTTCTCTCTTATCCAGCAGGACTCATCTGAACCATCTCAGATTGAATCATGGAAGTTATGATGGAGTGAATTCAGAGAGGTCAAGCCTGGGGTATATAACAGGGGATAGAATTTTTGTAGCTACCATTTTTCTTCTGAATTACAGAGCTTTACATTTTGATACTGTAAAGCTGTGAACCTACAAAGGCTGCTGCTCACCTCTGTATGGCTGCCAGGTGTATCTTCTCAGAAGTATAGCTACACCAGGCTTTCTTATTCTTCTCACTGTTCCCTTCACAGTATGAAGGTAATACTGAACAAAGACCACCAAGGTTTATACCTCAAGCTTGTAATATATAGTGTTTTCCTACAGTCACAGTCAAGAATGCTAGATGTAGCATGGGAATCACTTATGAAAAAAAAAATTTTGTGCTGAGAATGAGAGATGGAGAGAAAGGTTCCCAGAGCTTCCTCTGGAAACAGCTTCCTCATTGCACAACATGAGATGAGCCAACACACCTGGGAAAAACTCTTCAAATCTATTTATACACATTAAGAAAATCTGTTCATAGTTTGATTTTCAAATAAAAATTAGGTAGAAATCCAAAATTACCTGGCCAGTGGGCTGAAGTCCACTGATAGAGTCATAGAATCATTACAGTTCTAAAAGACCTCTAAGATTATCAAGAACAACTGTTAACCCAGCACTGTCAAGTCTGCCATTAAACCATGTCCAAAAATGCCACATCTACAGGTATTTTAAATATCTCCAGCACTGATGACTCAATCACTTCCTTGGGCAGCCTGTCTCAGTCTTTGACCACCCTTTCAGTGAAGAATTTTTTCCCAATATTCAATCAAAATCTCCCCTGGAGCAACTTAAGGCCATTTCCTCTTATCCTGCCTGTTGTTACCTGGGAGAAGAGGCTGACCCCCGCCTCACTATGGCCTCTTTTTGGCTGGTTGTAGAGTGCAGTAAGGTGTTTTCTCTCTTTTCCCAGGATAAAAATCCCCAGATCCCTCAGCTGCTCATCATAAGCCTATGCCCCAGACACCTCTCCAACTTTATTGCCTGTCTCTGGACACCTTCCAGCACCTCAATGTCTTTCTTGTAGTGAATGGCCCAAAACTGGACGCTAGATTCAAACTGTGGCCTCACCAGTGCTGACTACACTAGGGGGAACCACTGCCCCGGTCCTTCTGGCCACACTATTGCTGATTGAGGGCAGGATACCACTGGCCTCCTTGGCCACCTGGACACACGCTGGCTTGTGTTCAGCCAGCTGCTTACCAGCACCTCCAGGTTTTTTTCCCCCTGGCAGCTCTCCAGCCACTCTGTCCTCAGCCTGTAGCACTGCATGCAGTTCTGACCCAATTGCAGGACCCAGCACACAGCCTTATCAAATCTCACACCTGCCCATCTTGGGGTCCTCTGCAAACTGAAGCCCTCAGTCCCCTTAGCCAGGTTGTCAATAAAGATATTAGACAGGACCAGCCCTAACTCTGGTTTCTGGGAAATGCCACAAGTGACTGGCCAGCCAGATGGATGTAGCACCATTCACTACCACTCTCTGGGCCTGGCCAGCCAGCCCAGGTTTATTACCCAGGAAAGAGTACACCCTCCCAAGCCATGAGCAGTCAGTTTTTCCAGGAGAATGTTGTGGGAAACAGTGTTAGAGGCTTTATTAACATCCCAGTAGACAACATCTACAGCCATTTCCTTCCCCAGAGAGCAGGTCACCCTGTTAAAAAAGGAGATCAGATTGGTCAAGCAGGACCTGCCTTTCCCAAACCCATGCTGGCTGGGCCTGATACTCTGGATGTCCTGCATGTGCCATGTGATGGCTGCAAGGAGGAGAAGCATCCCAGCTGAGGATGAGGAGAAAAGGGTGCATGAATAAAGAAAGAATGACATCATGGTCCAGGCACTGTAAAAACTGAACTGAAGTTCTTTGAAGTGGAAAAGTGAGTCAGAGGCCACCCCAACAGTGTAAGTCCAGGGCTGTCAGTGGCTACTCACTGACTTTTAGCGCAGTGCTTATGCCACTCTCAAGGATTGAGACTAACAAATCCTGATAAATAAAATTTTAAAAATCGTGTTCAAGGCAAAAAGAGCGAATAGCCTTCAGGAAACATGTGGAAATGCCAAATGAATGCATCAGTTATGAGAGACGATGAAGGCACCCATGTGTTTTCTCGGGCTCAGTCACTGAACTCACAGTCACCTGATGCAAGGCAGCAAAACAGCATCTGATCATGGCCACAACACAACTGGTTTGTTACAATCCAAAGCTGTTGGCCACGGACACTCACTTCTTCTTCATTGTAAATATGTTTTCACTAGGCACCAACTCTTCTGTTTTGTTGCTCTTTGACTTTTATACACTGGGTCTACATACGAGTAAGTGTACACAGACAAACAGAGCAGAAAACAAAAAATAGTTGAAGGAGAAAGGACTAACTCTACCAAGGTGCAATTAGTTTTTCATATTCTAGTTAGTAAGACTTGCCTACAATAGAAAATTTCTTATAAATAAGTTAAACATTATAGATAATATGCCACATGTAGATAATAAATGGCTTAATAATCACAACTACCTAATAGTTTTACTATTTTCTGTACTAGTGCAGCAGTGTTTCCAGGCCCTACAAAATCCTTCACCTGTCCCTCCTCTCACCTCTTTGAGCTACCCAGGTGGATGGAGTGTTCTTGTGTAAATACTGAGATGGACAACTGTTCATTTTCCAACTTGCTATTTAGTTATTTTCCTGCAACAGTAATGAACTTTTGCTTCTCTGAGAATACAGCGGATGAGAATGCAGCAAGAAAATGTGGACTACAAGGCTGTATGAACCTCACCAAAGTTTATAAAGCCAGTGACAGCAACATAAACACTGATATCCCTAGAAACAGCATTGTGACAGTTTGTCCTGCAACTTTCAAGTTCTGAGAACAGCAATGGCTACCACTGATAATGATAGCTTGTATAAACTGCTTACCAGAATATTCAGGGCCATGGATTAATGTGGTACTCTCATCAATCTTAATAAATATCAGCCCTTCAGGGCAACACTGAATGAAAATATGAGAACCAAAGGTGTCTCTGATAAAACAGAATAATCTGTGTCTGCATCTAGTCAGTGGGAAAAAGAAAAAACAAAACAGAAAAACAACCAACCAAACAACAAATAAACAAAAACTCCAAACAACAAATCATTGTGGATAGCAGTGGGAGGAAGAACAGACGGTGCAAAACCTTGCAAGCCTCAATTACCCTTAGTGAAAGCATGGTGGATATTCTGACCTACTTTGCATGAGATCTGTAATTCAGACAGCTTTGAAAAGGGAGTGATCCACAGGACTGGAACCAGAGTGCAGAAACACCTGTCACTTGTGTCAAGGCAACAGCATGAAGGCAGGAGTAGATTTCAATTAAATTATTGATCATCCTTATACAGAGAAAATCTGATCCTGAAACAAGTACAGGCTATCAAGAGTGATAATTATATCGCTGCTAGTAGGCTCCAGCAACTCAGCTATACTTATGTACTTATGTGTATCAAGGATATCTAAGACAAAGCTGAAGCTGGCACCAGCTAAAGTCCAGACACACAAAATAACCACTATAGAACCCTAGCACTACCACCATAGGTATTTACAGCGCTTGTTGACATGCTTTTGATTAATCAGACACTAACAGGAATGAAGCCAAGGGTAAATGGAAAGAGGATTATCCTCCAGGTAAACATGACTTCATGGTGTGGTATGGGATAATTGTCAGTCTTCTCTCTGTTGACAATTTCTGTTGAATGAGACATTGAGAATGATCGGTAAGGTCTGACAAATAACAGAGTGCTTGTTCTTATACATAGCATGATAAATCCTGGTGGAGAGGCAGAGAGTGCATCTAGATGAAAGCAGAGAAGAATGAAAAAGCAGTGTGGATTGTGAAGTCACAGAAGACAAAACTGAAAGTGCTGTAAAACTGTAATCAGACTGAAGGAAGATGCATCAGTCCTATGTCCATGCACACAGAGTCATTATGCCATTGCTTATCCAGCTGTACAGAGGAGATAAAGAACTCATTTATGCTTTGAAAAATTTGCAGATTCTGGTGAAATATCTGGAGAATCCTTGAGCTGACTCACAGTCAGATGAGTGTCCCCCAAATAAGTCATACCTTTCCTGTTTGGCAAGAATTTCTGGGTTGTTTTACACTGAAAAAGTGATTGAGGAGCATAAGAAAAATTATGATGCTTTTCAAGTTAAGCAATAATAAATATTTATTTTTAACCAACTGTTCACTGTAGTTCACAATATTGTGTTAGACCTTTGGGGGTTTTTGAAACATTACACCCTTTTATTTCACATGCATCAAGCATCGGTTCTTTATAAGAGAGGCTATGTAGGTTAATGACAAGATCCAAATGTATAGAAAGTGAGGTTAATTTTGGATGTGTTAGATTTAATAAAATTGGAGTAAAAATTGAATTGCCAATGTCAACTGCAGAGTTGCTGGACTAGCAGCAAAATACATGCAAAGCACACAAGTAAATAATGTTAAAATTTCAAGACTGATTTTAAATTAATTGATTTATTAACAGATAGAAATACATTTATATCAGATTTTTCAAAATTGCATTGCTAATGATATGTATCAATCTGTCATTTCTCTCTAAAATGGCTAAGTGTGGCTTTTTAAGCTTTGAATGCATTGGGCTCAATGGAGTGATTAGTCAGAAACTAACCTTTTTGGTAACAAAGTGAAATCAGAAAATAGGCAATAACTTAGTGTTCAAGTAAATTTAAAAAAAGTTTCCTAAGTACAGACACTTGCAAAATTGCACCTATCCAGCAGAATAATATCTAATTTAACACAGTTACTAAAGATAAATGATTTTTCCTGATCAAATTATATCAGGATGAATAATTTTATACTATATAATTGGTGAGCTGGATAATTCAATAAGCCCATTTGCTATGGTTGACTTCCTTTCACAAGCAGAAATTCTGTAATGAGGAAGGCAGTTTTGTCAAAACAGCTGCCAAATGGCAGTAGCATAATAAAAGAAGCCCATTAATCAGAAAATTAATTAAACATTCTGTGTATGTAAAACCTGCTGCATACTGAGAAAATGTGAATGGCCTGACAACAGCATTTGTAACAATTTATTCATTGGAGAATTATAGGAAACAACCAGTGTATTACAAAAATATCCAAATACAGCTATTCTACAGGAAAAAAAGGACTAAATTTCTAAGGCTAATTGGCTAGAAAAATAATAGAAAAAACATTAAACCATTTCTATTCCTTTTCTTACTAATCAGAATATAAGAACCGTGGGGTACCAATCCTCTCATCTTGTCTAAAGGGAAGAGTACTCCTAGCAAAGAGTGAAAGGCAGTAGTAATATAGGTGGTGGCTATCAGATCACTGGCATCTCTCATAATCAAGTAGAATTTTAGGATGAGCTAGGACCAATATATTCAGCATCATGTGACACTGAAGGAGCTATTCAATAGTTTGGGATACTTCTAAAAAATAATTTCCTATGTATCTGTACATTTGTTAGAGACGTTGATCTATTCTTGCCATTTAAGCTGGCTAATATTCACTTTGAAATGTTAATTTTAATTTTCCTCAGATTAGGTTATACCTTGAAGCTTAGGCTGACATGGTGGATTTATGACATTGAGAATCTAGAAAAACAAACTTTTAGGGGTGGTTTTATAAACCTATTATGGTAGACGCCAAGATAAACATTGGCCTCTATTCATTGATCTGAAATAAAAAAAAAGTGGGGCAATAATCTTATATTTAAAGTGGCACAAACTCAGAGTGAGGCATGTGGCCACCAAAAATAGATGCATTTTATATAACTTAGGAATGAACAGTAGAATTTTGTCCCTAGGGGGAACTTCATATTATTTTGGTAATTAATGCAGAATTTTGACACATTCACTCCTTTGTTTTTCATAGGAAAAAAAATCTTCAACAGATGTGCTGCAGAACCATATTTTATGGGAATAAAATGTGCCCCAATTTTCTGGGCTATATAATCATAGAATATTATAAACAAGAGTTCTTTTCTAATGAATTTTGACCCCCTCTCTCCTTTGAAAATCAATGAGAGGAAAATAGGTAACAGCCTTAAGCACTTTCTTTATATCTGCATAATTGAGTTTGAACTAAATGAAAGAAGTAAACTTCATGGCCTCATGTGCAGTGTTGGCTACTTTTAAATAACATTCAGCATAAGTACTTCACATTACTTGTTTCCTTTTTAAGTCAGCAATGAGCAGGCCCAGGATAATACGGTAGGGAAGAATCCCAGGTCTATGAGCCTTATGAGCAGAAAATTGCTCTGACTTTAGGAAAGCACTGATTATTACCTATACAGTAGGTTTGAAATGCTCTTTCTTTTCAACATCAGATGTTCTTTTTCATGCCATGTTTTTGATTTGAAGTACCAAGAATATTTCTGTTTATACTGGTGTGTCTGGTTGGATGGATTGAATATCTAAATTATTTTCTGTGCTGCAGAGCTAACAAAGTGATCCCAGTATTTCCACAGTATCACATACAGAAAAAATTAAATCAGAGTTATATGGAACAGATTAAATTTAATATCAGAATTATATTTTCTCTCCTCATTTTGTTATGGGAAATTATTTATTCATAGGAAGTTAGTGATTGAAGATTCCCTATGTATTTCCTCTGTGGAAGTCAAAATCATACTGGAATAAGGTGAAGTCATCTCTTAGTTCCTATAGAACATTTTACTAATACTGCAATATCATAATAATTGGTAATTGAAAATTAAGAGATTATGGGGGAAAAGCCATTGTTAAGAAAATATCACAAATACATTGCACTAATGACCAGTAGCTTTTGTGAGCATGTTTCACTTGCAATATTTTAAAACTGTGTCTCTGGCTGCAGAGATAGAATGTTGAACTGAAGCCATGAAAACCACTGAATCATTCACTAGCTTGCCAGCGGTAGAGAATGGTTAAATGGCGCACGGGGTTAATGCTTAAGCTTTTCAAGCTGGAGGTGAGTTATGACTAGATTTAGGTCACAAGTGAAACATATTCAGTACTATCAGCTTGCTTTCTATGGATAATTTCTCACCTGTACAGACATATTTTATGATTGGCAATCTGTTTCAAAGTGAAAAAAAGACAAACATAACAAGACTATTGCAATTGGGTTTAAAAGGTTCTGTAGACAAAGATTCAAATTGACTACCTACATGACACCTAGCTCTTTCCAAAAATTATTGCTCCATTCAAAAAGACATAAGACACAGGGTTCCTTACAAAATATAGAAACACTTAAATGTTTGTTTTTAGAATAATACTGAAATCATAAAAAAACTTCACAATTTTATGTAAAGCAGGAAAATTATTCTCTAAAATTTACATATTTTAGGATAAGCAAAATAAGCATGTAGTATTTAAAAATCTAATAGCACTTAATACTTAAATACACACATAAAACAAAAGAAATTACCCACACATGCTGAGGTATGATAAAGAAATCTCTGCCACTGCCATGCAGATGAGTGTTATGAATAAAGTACAAACTTTTTGCTACACAGGTACTTTCAAAGCTAGAATAAACAAAGCTGTGCTGCTGGAAATCCAGTGAAGTGAAACTTGTGCTGTGTTCACTTGTTGTTGCAGTGTTAGAAGGTGACCGTGTGGCAGCTGTGTGTGTGCTCAGGGTCTGCTACATGTGCACAGGAAAAGGAGGTGGACAAATGGAGGTGAGAAAGTAGAAAACTACTGATCATCAAGAATATTCTGTGCCTCTTGTTGGTCTTGGTCTTTTGTCTTTTACATCTCCTCACTCCTTTAGGAAGCCAAGATAGCTACACAGAAGTGAGAAGGACTGTTTTGATGTATCAGTTGTAGACAGGAGCATAAGATATGATTTCATAATATTCAGCTTCAGAAACAGGGACCTTGAAGTCACAGGTCTGGGTTACTAGAATCATTTGCTACCTGGACACTTAATAAATACATAACAGTCTTACCTGCTGGCCCTGGTTCGCACAGTGACTTCAACATGATATCTGATGGAAAGCAACACAGCACTATAAAAGCAACAGAGATTTCTGGAATGCACTGATATCAATTTCCAAAACCAATCCCAGTAAATACTTATTAGGTCGGAGTGGTGCTCTACTGGAACAGCTGGGCACAAGCAACAAAAGATTTGTTTAGACACCTGCATAAATGATAGCTTTGGCAATGTGGTCATCACAAGTTTGTGTAGTTTGAGACCCTGAGGGAGAGGAAGACAAGAACTGAATAAAGCCTTTGAGAAGAGCAGATCTCTGCATCCTTAGAAAATAGTGCATAGAGATCACTAAGGAGTCTGTCATGCAGGACAAATGGGTTTGGACAGATTTTCAGAGACAGAAAAGGCAGAGAGATAGCAAAAGGTAGAGTCTTCAAAATGACAACATAGAAATATCAGGTGGGCATGCAACAGTGCAGGGAGAAGAAACTCTGTTGCAACCCAAACTGATAATAGATATAAAGAATAACATGAAAGCAATCTGTAAATGCTAGTAAAATGTTAAAATACAAGGAAGATAAAGGGCTAATGTCAATTAGAACTGGCAATTCAGTCACAAATGCTACAGCAAGGACCCAAATAGTTGCCTCATTCACCTCAGTCCTCAGTCCCACGTCTCTAACAGCAAGGAACAGAAATAAAGGAAATGGTGAACTACTGATGCTAGAGAATATTTGAGTCAGGGACCACCGATACAAAGTAGATATAGACAGATTCATGGGACCAGGCAAGCTGTCTCCAAGGGTGCTGAGAATGCTGGTTGACATGATAACCAAACAATTCCTATCATTAATTTTTGAAAAGCCATGGCATCAGGAGAAGCCAGGTAATCAAAAAAGGGCAAATACTTTGCCCAATTACAAATATTGAGAAAAAAAAAAAAAGTCAGAGAAACTGCAGACAATCACCTTTACTTCAGTTTCTGGGAAAACTAAAGAGGTCCTCAGGGAAGGACGTCTCAGGAGTATGAAGAATAAGAAGGTGAGTGACTGGAAGAAGCTAATAAAGAATAATTAAGATTAAATCATACTTGACTAACCTGACTGCTTTCTGCAATGAAACAATTTGCTGAGTGAATGAGGATAGAGCTGTGGATGTCATCTGCTTTGATTTTGTCAAGGTTTTTGACCTGGTCTCCCACAATATCACGATAAAAAAATTGCCAAGTTGTCTAATAAACAGAGGGATCATTATTTGGGTAGAAAATTATCTAAACTACCAAGCTCAAAGGGTGAGTGTTTCAAAGTTCTACTGGCTAAAATCAGATTTAGAGACTTCCAGGAATGTCTTCTGGGTCAGATGCTGTTCAGCGTCCCTGTAAATTATTTCAACTGATGGGATTGAACTCACATTCACTAGGTTTGTGGATGACACTCAAGTAACAGGACAGGCAAATTAGGTACAAGGAAGAGTTGAGCCAACAAGGTTTGTGTGGAGTATTTCAAAGAAACAGAAGCCCTGCATACCTGAAACAAAACAATCACAAACAGCAGGACAAGCTGGGTTCTGTCTCAGTGGTGTATTTTATCACTTAACAACAATCATTTGATTCTCTTAGTGAAAAAAAGTAGTGGCTGACATGTATCTGTGATGTGGCTCTCACCAAGCCAATCTGCTTCCCAAGTCACCGCTCATGGAGTCTCCATCAAACTAGCCAGGAGAGATAAAAAGACCAGAACATCTCTGGTGACCTGAGAGACACTGAACCTCTGACTGTGTGTAAGGTGGAAGCTTTTCATGTGCAGTTCTCTTTCTGGAGATGTCCCCTCTGTCCAATTCACTGATGTTCAGTCACACTCCCATCAGTGACTCAGGCATAAGTCCCAAGTCCCTAAGGCAGATGTACATCAACTTTTTTTTTGCCAGGAGAAGTGACATCAATTCCCTGTTGGAGACTGTTGAGAGATGCAAAGGGACAGAAGAGACCAAGCTGTGATCTGTGAGAGAGAAAGAGGGTGTGTGTATCTTTGTCATGATTGTACTTTTAGACTCTGCCTTGTTTTAGACTCCTGCTGTCCTGGTTAGTAAGAGAAAAAAGTTCAGGGGGAGGACTGAAAGGGATCCATCACAAACCAATGTTTAAGATGTCCCCATTCAGAGGGAAAGAAGAGATGGAGAGATGAAGAAAGGGGACATGAAAAAAGGCATGCAAAGAAAGGCAGAAATGAAGAAAATCTGTAACAATAATCTCTTATTCATATAAAGTTTTATACTAATGTGATTTTTTTAATCAGTCCCTACTTCCAATGGCGTGCTTAATTATTAACACTGGAGAGAAAGTGAGGACAGATGTATTTCTTTGGGACAGATGGATTTCTTCATCTGCATAGTCAGGCAACACCATAATGACCAGTAGTTTTTATTTAAAATGAAACCCATAAAGATTTGGAAGCAAACAAAGTAATTCTATGAAGAAACAGAACCCAGAAAATCAGGATAGGTTTTAACACTTGAAAAAGTAAGAGGCTGAAATGAAGCTGGGGTAACTGACCACTTGGTTTCCCACAATTTTAGTCTGTTTTCAAAGTTTTCTAGGAAAAGGGGAGGGGAAAAAGACCAGTAAAAACATAGAAGCTGTTCAACTATAAATAATCCTGATTATACTATGAATAGACACTTAGCATATCTTTACAATACTGTCCAAATATGCTCTCTCATGGAAAAAGAGAAAGGGTCAATACAGTTCACTTTAAAACACCTGGATGGAAAAGCAGAAGCTAAGGATTTTAAATAATTATTTTCAAATGGCAAAGAAAAAGATGGTGAAAAGAAAAAAAATCTCACAAAAACTTGTTCACTGGAAGCATATGTAGTTGCATATTAATGATGACATCTGTTATGTACTGACTTGAGTTCCCTTAACCACGGAATGTTACATAACCACTGTCAGGAGATTTAAAAGCCTTCCATTAATTTGCAATGGCAGCAATTAGCAAGGAGAGTGTTAATACTTACTGGTGCTCAAGCTGTCAATTTCTGGCTATTTTTCATTTGTATGCTTTGTAAACTCACACTGTTGTTTACACAAGTATATCACTACATCTAGGCAGAAAACAAAATTTTTCTTTCTGCCATGAGATATTCACTAGACAAATGGCATTTATCTCAGGAATAGCTAAGGATATTTCACTCAGAATAAAATCAATACTATATATAAATCACTACATACAGAAAAGTTAGGAGGTTCATGTTTGATAAAGTGTATTTCTGTCTGAGCCTCTTAAGTTTTTGTATGTACATGCTGACATTATGTGCTTTATGTAATTTGGCAATGTGAATATTATGATGTCTTACTGTTTAGCAGATGTTGGTGAAATGTATTTGCCTTAGCAATTTTTCATAAGGAAAAAACAATTAGTCAGAACTGAAAGTCCTTAATGAAAACAATTTATTTTTTATGAATAGTTTATTTGAGATTATTTCTCTGATCAAACTCTTTGTGGTAAGAAGCGACATGAAGTGAGTCAAAGCTGCAGCACGTGAAGCTACGGGGCATTAAAATATTCTTTTAATGTAAGAATAAAACTCAGTAGCTGAATTGACGACAATTGTATGTTCTCCTTTAGGGTTAGCTGCTCATCACATTCTAAAGAAAACAGTGGAGGCCAAGAAACAGCACAGAACAACATTGCTATTACACGAAGTAGGAATGATGCACTCCTGCTTTTTTCTCTGCAGGTGATGCTCTGAAGAAGATAGCATAGACCTCAGTTGTCTTAAAGTTCTCTTGGAAATGGTACCCAAGATGAGGGAGCTGTAGTTGCACCTAGCTAAACACCTATTCATTTATTTAACTTAGCAGATTCAGTCATCATACAATAGCATTTCAGTTCAGAATGTGCTTTTGAGTAATAACATTTGATAAAATGACAGTATCATCCAGCATCCTGAACCACTGGTGGTTTGAAAGCATTCAGAAGTGCACTCATCTATTATAAATACAATATTAATTTATATTTAAAATATTTTTGTGTCAAAAATGTCTGAAATCCTTTATGTGCTGTAAACATATGGAACTGAAGAAGTATATCCCCTTCTGGAATTAGAGGGCAGCAGCTGAGCAGTATGAACTATCTTGCATAATGTTCAAAGGAGAGAAAATTATTCCAAGGAGAGCAGAATAAATTCTGTCAGCTACAAAAAACAGCTATGGGATCCTTTTTATGACCACATAAAATAAAAAATCATAGAGGTCTTACTCAAAGACCTGTAGCACAGCAAACTACATGCTACTCCATTTTTTTCTGCCTCAGTTAAATTGCTAGGTTTAACTGGCACTATCAGAAATTGAACTTTTGATTCTGTGAAACCTATTTCAAGCTTAGCATAAAAAATGCAGTTATCTGTCCCAGTTAGGTCTCCAGGCTGCACTGCTTGATAGCATTAGTTAAACAATACATGCTGAAGTGAAAAGAGTCCCTATCCCCTGCAATGGTTTTCACAATCTTTATTTAAACATTCTATGCTTTCAGTAGCCTAAGATAAGCAGAAAAAATATTTCTTGGAGTTTGTGGCCATTTCCCCCGCCATTGATAAAAGGCAATAACTTCCAATGTTCAGTTTAATGATCACTACAAATGCCTTTTACTCCTCTGTGAACATCAGCTGCACAGCTAATGTCAGCAGGAAATTCTGGATAACTGGATAGAGTAGGAGGACACCTGGGAACAGGCAGCTAAATCAAAGAAACATAATTAAATTGTGGAGCTCATTTTCAATGGATGCTTTGGAAAACAAAAGAATAAACTGTTTTAAAAGGCTTTAACCAAATGAAGGATTGTCTATCAGTGATTATTAAACTTGTTTGTCCAGATGTGTTGTCCCTTTCAGAAAATTCTTGAAGGTTTTTTTTTGTTTGTTTTGGTTTTTTGTTTGTTTTTGTTTGGTTTTTTGTTTGTTTGGTTTTTTTTGTTTTTTTGTGTTTTTTTTTTTCTTCTGATCAGGAATAACACAGGGAGTTTTCAAATAATTCACTGTTTCTTAAAGTTGTTCTTAAATGCCTGCCTTTAGTCACCACAAGCAAGATGATAGATGGCCAAATAAGGACCTTTGGTATACCACAGACAATGAAAGTATTTAATTCTCTTCCCGGACCAGATTCTCTAAGGAAGAATAACTATAAAACAGCAGCTGTTCTCTTGGCATGTAATGTTGCCATGGCTGGGAAGGCACCTCTTCTTTACACCTCTTTGCCTCCTTCTTTTCAACTACAGTCCAAAAAGGGGAAGGAGACAGTCATAGCATTAATGGGAGAGATGGTTCTCTGCTATGTCACAGAACATGGCAGTGACAAGCTCACAGACCAGCAGGATGTTAGTACTACACACTACATAGTACTGTAGTGTACAGTATTGTACTATATGAAGTATTGAAATAATATTTGGAGTCAGGGAGTCTTAAAAAAACAATGGTGCTCTGATGGGATTGTGCCACTATTGCTCAGAATGGTGAATAAAAATAAAAGCCTGAACATCCTGCTGCCCCCAGGGTATTGTAGAACAAAGAGAAAGGTGTCTCAGAGATCTGTCTTTGATTAAACTGTTCTTGGGGGATACTGACAAGCAAAATAAATTAGTTAATGAAGGCACATGCCGTTCTCACACTAATGTCATGCAGGGATTTAAAACTGGCCATCCTTACTGCATAGTACAGCACATGTAAGCACATGTTAATCTTATAGCTTTAGTGATCAGTGTACTGGATCTCGATATGGCAGATATATCTATAACTCAATTTATACTCAAGTATCTCTTGCCTTACCAGAATTTGACCTGGGCAAGCTAATGGTATCTCAAGCAATCCTGTCTGCAAGGAACTGGACATTCTGGATTGCCTTGTAGACCTGCCCAGAGGAAGTTGAGGGCCCAAGGCAGGCATAAACTGTTTATCACTCTTCATAAAAATATTTGAATGTAACATACCTAGCACTCCATACAGATACTGTGTCACATGCTTAATTAACTTAATTGACTTAATTATCCTGGTATTTCTGAAATATCAGAATAACAGAATATTCTGAGTTGGAAGGGACCCACCAGGATCATAAAGTCCAACTCTTAAGTGAATGGCCCCTACAGGGACAACCTTGGCATTACTGGCACTGTGCTCTAACCGAGACAATTTCTGTGGCAGTTGCACAATTTCTGGCAAGAAAAATGCTAAAAGAACATGTTGGTATTTAGAGACTAAATCTACAGCTATACAGAACTTTGTATGCCATCTGAATGAGATTCCAGACCATGTGGTGTTCAGACCAGCACATGATCATGGCAGTGGTTTTAGTTTCCAGGCTGTGAAAAAGTACAGCTAGTGTTGCCCAGGTAAAACTCCAGAGACAGGACACAGCAGGAGTGTGTGTCCTTGCATCAAGATCTGCTCCCAAATACGGTGGTATTTGGGGCCCTAGTGCAAAAGAGACTTCAGCTAACTGGAATAGGCTCAGGAGAGATACACCAAGATATTGAAGGGGTGGGATGGACTGTGGGGAGGGAAGCTGTAGAGCTGCACTGTGGGGTGTGGTTGAAGGAATTGTTCAGCCTGGAGAAGAGAAATCTTCAGGGGCACCTAACAGCAATGCCTCAGCCGCTGTGAGGAGGCTGTTGATGAGACATCTTTGGGCTCTTGATGCTGATGTACCATGAGAGGACAAGACATAAGTGGAACAAGAATAGTTGTGACAGGATGTAAGGAAAAGATTTTTTCCCCTGAGGACAGGGCACAGTGGGACAGGCTGCCCAGAGAGGTAATGCATTCTCCATCTGTGGAAGTTTCAGGACCCATCCAGATAAAAGCCTTGAGCAACCAGGACAGACTCAGAGCTGCTCCTGCTGAGAGCAAGAGGTAGAACTGGAGATTGCCGAGCAGCCTTCCAGCTGGAACTATCCTATGATCTTTTGTTCCTATAGGTAGGTGTAGTCATTTTAAACTTGATGACATTCACATTCAAATTCTCAATTGAATTTGTTCAAACTTTATTCTTACTGAGATCAGTCAGATCAGACTCTAATGTTAGCTGACTTTTTCAGCCTTCCCTTCTGTGAAGAAAGAAAGGAAAAGCCACATTGACTTTGGTGTTGATGTCAGTATTTCAGTAACACTTCTACAATTTCATGTCCGTGAAAATAAATCTTTTGACTTTGGTGGTAGTTGCAACCTGTTTCCATACCTAAAAGTAGCCTTTTTTTATTTGTTGTTAAATATTCAGGGCAGGTAAAAACTTACACCCAAACCAAACCAAACACACAATCCCCAAAATCCCACACAAAACAAACAGTAACAACCTAACAACAGCAAGCAAAAAAAAAAAAAAAAAAAAAAAAACACCAACAAAAAAAACACCAAAAAAACCAAACCTTCAAAATGCTGTATTGAATAAAGTATAGCACTCTCAAAGACAATGGAAATACAGCAAAAATTGCAAATTTTTTCTGCCAACAGAAATATTAAGCTTTGAGTATAGAAGAAAAGACTTTTTCAGATAAAAATGATGACATTGAAAAAACAAGAATCAGATCTAGATTAATCACTCTATTTTGAAAGAAGGCATTTCTATTTTGATGTAGTACTCACAATATCTTAGTTTTTAAAATGTCTTTGGTTTTAATGCAACTATTTCTCTATTGCTTTCTCTCTCCTATGCATTTGAAAATATGTTCCTTAATACCCCAATAATAGTACTCATGGATGTTAATGAAGCTGCTTCTTTGGAAACTGTGCTCTCTATTTTCTATTTAAGTGGCACAGAAAAATTAATTCAGTGGGAAAGGTTTGTGGTGCGTTGCGGTGTGTTTGGAAATTGCCATTATTTTACATCTAAATAAAACATGGAAAAGAATGGAAATTTCTTGTTTGTCTCAAATTAAAATTCTTTTTTATTTGTTTGATTTCATTTACACACATAGACAATGTATGCATCCTTGGGCCCACTGCCATATTTTTAATAATTTAATAACTTCTGTTGGCTTTAGAAAGTGTATTTGGATTTTCTTTTTTATTTTATGTTCTTTCTTTTCCCATTTAATCTTACAGAAATTTGCTTTAATTCTTACTGCTCACTGCTTTCAAAATGGAACAGTCCTGCAGAAAGTATGATATCTCTGTAACAGCCACCTGATCTACAGAGAGTAAAGAATTCAAACGGTATATCAACAGCTGAAAATCTACTGTTATAAAAAGGCTCTGCAGCCCAGTTTCAGGGGCAAAAAACATTTATTGACAAGGACAGGTATGCCTGGAATACAGGCAGCAGCACACGTGTCCTTTGCCAAGAAAATCACTCTTTTTTAAGTTCAAGGCATTTCTCTAGCTTTTATTCAAATGAAAATTGAAGAGAATGTCTGAAAAGGAAAGAATTCTATCTCCCTGATTTTCATGGTAAGGCCATTGCGAATATCAAATGCAGCATATCTAGTTTTTTAATGCTTATCTTGTTATGCCATTATTATTAAACCTATTATTGGTTCTAGTCTATATTCTCAGTGGTTGCAGCACAGTGGATGATTAAGCTGTAAAATAGGTGTGAGTTACCATATGTCTTGACCTTCTGTGAAGCTGTGGGATATTTTAATTTTGATATCTATTTTATCGCCATTATTCTAAAATGTGAATAAAATTGCCATATATACAGAAATCAGCACATAAAGGTTTTAAATACCCGTAAAGAAATGCATCATAAGTAGTTGAGGAGATAGGGTGCCACTGTAATGAAGAGAGTAACAATAATCTGGCGAATCAAAGTGATTGCTTCATAAGTTAGAAAATGAAACTCAACTGTGTGGAACACTGAAATATCTCACAGCTCAGCAGCCTCCTGCACACCCTGGGGCTCATCTCATTTGCTTCGGTATTCCATTTCCTCAAGGAGGGTGTTTCCAAACTTCCATTACCTATGGATGCTCAAACGAGATTATTATTCATAAAGATCTGTCCTCCAGTATTATATCATTTAGAAGTATTCCTGTCAGCCTTTGCAGATACTTTTCACTAAACATGGGATAAAGGTTCTTATTATTAGCAGTGCTAATTATACATCAGCAAATAATAATAAAGGTACTGATGCACTGATACGTGGTATCAGCGCATATAGTCATATATTTTCCTATTATCTTATAAAATGTGTTCTTGTCTCACAGACTGCTAGACTTTATTAAGACATAATGAATGGAATGTGAAACTTGAGCAGTCAGAACTGCTTCCTAAGCTCCAGCTACAAGGAGCTCAACTCCTTTGATTAAAAATTGTATACTGAAATAGATAACTGTAATACAGGACCTATTAAACCTTTACCTCGGAGTTCGAAGACTGCCGTGCCACATAAATCACTCTTTCTTTCCTCCTGATCATTTTGGAACAACAATATAGTTGAACATTTCTCAACAGTATAGTAATACTGTAGTAATACTGTCTTAGGACAGGGATGATTTGTTATTTACCTGACATATCAAACTTAGTCAAATAAAATTTTAATTTTTACGACTTTAGGAAATGACAGACTGTTCACTAAACTGGTGCTTTTTTCATACATTTAAAAAATCATCTTTATTATTGTAATGTTCTCAAAAATAGGTTTTTAGTGATGGGAGAGGTACAGATATTACAATTAGAAAAAATCTAGTAAATTTTCTTTTTCTCCAAAAAAACCCTTTTATTCTGTATGAAAACTAAGAAGAGTTTAGAAACAAAGGTTTGTGACATAAAAATTCTGAATAAAATCATATCAACTTAAACCAAAGGAATGTTTCTTTGATTACACTGAAAATCCTCCCAGTTTATGTTTTATTTTTTTAGTAAAACACATTTAATGATTCAAAGTGATTTTTAAGGAAAAAAAAAAAAGCATCGCTTTGGAGTGTTAACTATTTCTCTTTTTTAATGAATTTGAAAAGACTAGGACTATTTCCTGACAAGGCATTAATTGATATTGTAGCAGTCAGATGGATCAAAGACCCTGGCCCTCCCTCTTAAAGTTTAATTATGTCTTTACTGCTTTTAGAATAAAAATACCCTCTTAACTCCTTCTATATCTTCTTTTCAAATCTTTAGTGTTTTAAGGGCCTCTTTAATTCTTAAAATTATGGATTTTTATCTTTGTTTTTCCCCTTGTTTCCCTTTCCCTCAATTTGTTCTATTTTCCTTCTCTAAGTACATTTGTTTAATCTTTCAGTTACAGTCATAGTGACTTGCAAAATTTTCCATAGGAAAGCAAAATGGAAGCAGATATGCAAATATTTTCACACATATGTATAATATGCATGTATATAGTATATATACACATAAAGTTAAAATATGCCAGTTACAGGCCACCATCTTAATATCTTCCATCTTCCCTTTTGGAGGTGAGATATTGTAAAGAATTTTTTTATGTCCAATGAGATGCTTGAACATTAGAGGTTTCTTAGCTTGTTTATGCAGTGCCTACTCTGTTTTGCATTCCATGTAAGGTTCAAGGCAGTAAGTTACACCA
This sequence comes from Vidua macroura, assembly GCF_024509145.1. Classification (NCBI taxonomy): domain Eukaryota; kingdom Metazoa; phylum Chordata; class Aves; order Passeriformes; family Viduidae; genus Vidua; species Vidua macroura. Next base: position 97,738,903 of record NC_071571.1, read on the forward strand.
CTCATATTAAGTCAGGTTATATTTATACCAGCAATTTTTTACGGTTTTCATCTTGTTCCATTGCGGGCTGCATCCATGGAATTTGACTGAATTACTGCTAATTGTGGAAGTACAGAATAAGAACAAAATCTAATCTGTGCATCTTGCTTTAAAAAAGGGAACTAATTCTTCATTGTTTAATGATATTAATTTCCTATAAACTTTAAATTATTATATAAATTACATTTCCTATAAGCCTTTCTTGTATGATTTTCATTATGTGATCACTAATTTATTTCTGACAGCATTTTAAGTAAGGATAGGGGTTTGATTCATTTTTGTTCATGGTTGTATAAGTGTTTACCATTATAAATGGAAAGGCATAAGTCTTACTTTACTTCATATTTTATAAGCATTTTATAGAACTATCAGTCAACTGGTAAACTCTAATTGCTTTCCACACAAGGTACAAAAGTCTATATCAAACAGTTATAAAGATACTCATATTTTCTTCTGACACCTACTTCTTATCAGCAAAACATGCTATGTAATCAAGATCTCTTTTTGGTTTTTGCACTAGGGAAAACACAATTTTCATATCTGATTCTACAAATATCTATGTAAAAATCCTGAAACTAATCACAGGAAGAAATAAAAAATGGTCATAAATATTTTCAAAACGTTCAAGAGGAAATATTCATATAGATTGCAGACCTTAAACTATAATACTTATTTTCTTTGTCCCTAGAAACAATGACACTTTAAGGAGTCTGAGGTTAGAGTGCTTGATCACTAGTTTTGTTTTACCTCAAGTGGCTCCATTGGGCTAAAGACTATATTCATGATACAGGGAAAAATCCAGTGAATATTCCATGATGTGCCATTGGATTGCTGGGTGACCGACAATGCTGCAAACTTACTGCTGCATAAGACAAGTGTTTTTCAGTTTTAGAAATTTAAAAATCTGTTGAACTTAACTCAGTCCTGTTATTACAATATCCTGTCTACTGTGGTCTTGGGAAGATCTAAGTTCTCATCTCAGTGCAGCCAGTTCCATTTAAATAATAAGTTGTGAATTTTATTCCATACACATCTCAAAGATATTTCTATAAATATAAAGTAACTAGTATTCTATTTATATTTTCAGAGAGAAATAATGTAAATGAAGTTTTAAAATTTTAAATTTTTTTTTAATATTAAACTTTTTTCATTTTCCAAAAATCTGATTTTAAGTGTAAATTCTTTCTCTTTTCTGATTATTTTATTCTACAGGTTTTAGATATTTTTATTTAGTTAAATTCTTGGGGTTTAGTTTTAAATTCTAGAACTAATCAATCACCCATATTTTTCTAAAGTCAGAAATTTTCTACAAAACTGATGACTTTCTATACATTTCCTTTGGGTTGATATTTAATTCTGTTGTTTTTACTCTTTATCTTGTCTTAAGACAACCTAAGAAAAAGAAAACAAAAAAGAAAGAAAAAATATTTTTATAACATATTATATATCACCTTTCCTTTTCAGGGATAACTTTGATGTAAAGTCAAAACCAACATTCATACTTTGATTTAGTCACCATTGTGTCTAAATAGTCTATTGATAGATTATGAAGTATGGAATATGAATTTAAATTGTAGTCAATATTTTTCTAACTAATCTACACAACTGTATTGAATCTCTCCGTGTAGTTCTTGGTTTCATAAATAAGTTTAAAGAAAGGAAAATATATTTTCCTATTTCTTTTATGTCTCAAATATCCATCCTATTCCCACTTCGAAAAGACAACTTGATTCCTAAAGCTGTATCTTTTAATGACCTTTTGATTGACGTTTTCACATTTTCATTGTTTTTGATAGTTGCATATTCATTCATTTAGAGCAAAGAGAGAAATTAATTATCTGAGGGTTTTATTTTATAGTATTTTTGCAGAATGCAGCAGGGACAATACTCCTATGAAGAGCTGTACAATTTTTTTAAACTGTAGGTCCAAAAGATGACCCCAGTTTTTAACATTATCCCGTAGACGCTAAGATTGTCTCTGAATGACAATAACTTGGTTTTACTCTGCTGATACTTGTGTTTCCAAAATGATGGTATAAGATCATCAAGTGCTTTGAATATTGCAATTCAGAAGAATGATTTCTGCAAACTGCAACATATTATATATGGTTGATAGACTTGTGGTGCTTTTTTGTTTGTTTTTAAATTAGAAGCCTAATTCTTCAGTCAGATGTTACATAAAGTTCTTGGGTTTTCAAAATGTGCTAAACATTTTTTTTTTTCCTAAGACATTCCATTATTCTAAAATTAAAGAGGATGTGCTTTCTTGCACAGGACATGCTAACCATTTCCCACCTAACTTGTAAACTCTGCTATTAAATACTGCAGTAAATATCTAGTTTGTTTTTAGTTGTGTGTCAAGGTTTAACCCCAGCTGACAGCTCAACCCAATACAGCTGCTTACTCACGTCCCCAGCCCCAGTGGGACCAGGGAAAGAATCAGAAGAGTGCAAGTGGCAAAACTTGTGAGTTGGGATAAAGATGGGTTAAAAGGGAAAGCAAAAACCATGCATGCAAGTAAAACAAATAATTCATTCACCACTTCCCATGGGCAGGCAGGTGTTCAGCCATTCCCGGGAAAGCAGAGCTCCATCATCCATTACAGTGACTTGGGAAGACAAACACCAAAACTCCGAATAGCCCACCATTTGTCCTTCTTCCCCAGTTTTATATGCAGAGTGTCATGTCATATGGCAGGGAATGTCACTCTGGTCAGTTGGGATCAGCTCTCCTGGCTGTGTTTCCTCCCAGCTCCTTGTGCACCCTCAGCCTCCTCACAGGTGAGATGCAGTAAGGAGCAGAAAATGCCATGACCCTTCTTGAGCTAAGCAATAATTGAAACATCCCTGTGTTATCAACACTGTTTCCAGCACAAATAAAAAACACAGAACCATATCAGCTACTGTGAAGAAAATTAACTGCTGAAAAAAACCCAAACAAATAAACAAAACCCACAACAAAGCAGCAACTACTAAACACTATGCTAAGTAATATATTATCCTAGTCCATTTGCTTCTTTTTTTTTTTTTCCTTTGTCAGCTTGACTTGCTGTAGCCTTGCACCATGAAAAGGAGATTTCTGCTGCAGTGCAGAGTGAAGCCTGTATGAATGAAGAAGACAGAGGGTAGATAGGTCTATACATACACAGGTTCAATCTATCATGCTTCCTAAGCATTCCACTGAATTCAATTTGTTAGCACTATAAATTTAATGCATGTGCTCATATTTTCTTTCTAATTAAGTTCAGAAAAACAACAACAACAACAAAAAAGAATTATATAGCCAAAAATTAGACTAACAAAGGGAACATGTATCACTCAGGACATAATTTATATGTCATTTTATAAACAGAAGCCTGAGAAAGGAGAAAGGAGATCTCCTATTTTTGGGGTTTGCTTCATATATAAAATTTGAGTGTGGGGCTATCTATTTTATTTTCATTTTTTCCTCCTGTTCTGTTGTCTCCATGCACTGTTTTGTACAAGTACTTGCTTTTCCAGCTGGTATTGTAAACATCACCATCCTGCATATGTTGAAAAATGAGCAGCCTGCTCATCCAGTTTTATAACTCAGAGTAGGAGAAGCAGATTGACAATGTTTTTTGACATGCACAGCGTACATTACTGCAAGATGTCATATTTCCCCAAAGGGGTATTCAGAATGTCATGAAACTTGGACCAGACACAACAAGATCATAAACATGCTACAGCAAACACATCAGAATATTTGTATAGGATTATCATTAGGTATTAGATGAATACTGTTTAATCACATGCTCCCTGTGGAATAGGACTTGATGGTTAATAATACTTGTGGTAATATGAACTATATTGACATTTTAATACCACTGTTTTGGCAAAGGTATTTCAAAAATAAGTAGTGCTTTTTTTTTTTATGTAGTTTAGAATTCTAAAAAAATTTAGTTAAGAAAATAAATCTGAATTAAATTTATATGGAAAAATAGCAATTTGCATTTACAACCATCTAAAGACAAAATGGTATTGCCTTATACATATCTTTAAAGTACAAATCTTAAAATTTGTTAATTTAAAAACACAGGCTAAGAAAAATAATCTCATTTCAATTTGATCCAAATTTCTTATTCCCAAAAGAAACTAGTAGAACAACATATAATGAAGTAGAACAACTTAAGCCACAACCTTATTAATTCTACTGGGAACTATTTGTAATAACTTACACAGTGCAAGTCATGATTCCTACTTTAATGGTTCTGATCTTGTGGACAGCTTCAATTCTAATAAATCTCCATCCAGAGAAATTCAGAAAAGAAAGAGAGAGCCTGCTGTGAGCCAAGGCTACAATATTTTGATCACACAGCTGGTCTCCACCTACTGTGACTCATAATCCAACCCTGAAAAAAGGATAAAATTAAAAAATTTAGCAGATATAAACGACTGATTTACCTTTGGCAGGTGGAGATTTTATATCGCTTAATGATTTCACACGTCACCACTGATAACCCTAAAGTAACAGACCCCTATTTCCATGTGAAATAACCAAACTAACCCTGAACAAATTAAATCCTGACTTACTGTGAGATTTTCAACAATACATGTCTGTGGAGAGTACTGTCATGAACACAAACATGAGTACATGAGCCCTCTCCTCTCATAATTCCTTGCCTGTGAAGAGGCAAACTCCTGGTACTAGCAGGCACCATTAGAAGAAAATCTGTACTGCAGTAGCTTTACACAGCATAGTTATTCCCTACTCCTGCAGTTCCTGTCCTCTCTAAGTTTATGTATGCAGAAATTGAGGGTGCAAATGTTAGACCTGGCTTCTCACTATAGGTTTTAGCACTCCCTGGCCCAAATGCAGCCTTCTCATCCCATGTCCTGTGCAGAAACCTCTGTTCCAGGAGTCATGGTATCACAGATTGTACTATCACGTTCTGTAAGGAGTTGGTCTGGCCCTAAAGAGAAATCAGTAAATTTCCCCATGCCTCAGATATCCGCCTAAATCGTGCAGGAAGTGACTGCTTTATACTAAGACTAGCCAGAGAAAAAAAATAAAATTGCAGAAGTGCAACTGTGCCAGATAACTTGCATTATCAACTTCCAGCACCAGCTCACTAGTTTTTCTCATTTCACATCCTGAGCCAAATATAATGTGAGATATATAATAGAATGACAGAATCAATTATCTTATCCAAGATAATTGAGGCCAACCTTTGACCTAACACCAGCATGTTAACTAAACCATTGTGGCATAGTGTGCCATGTCATTTCTTGAATGCATCCAAGGATGGTGATTCCACCACTTCCCTGGGCAGCCCATTCCAATCCTTGATCACCCTTTTAGTGAAGAAATTCTTCCTGATGTGCAATCAAAACCTTCCCTGATATAGCTGTCTCCTCTTGTCCTGCCACCAGTTGCCTGGGAGAAGACTGACCCACACCTGGCTACACACTCCTTTCAGGGACTTGAGGAGAGTGATAAGGTCTCCCCTGAGCCTCCTTTTCTCAGGCTAAAAAACCCCATCTCCCTCAGCCACTCCTCATGTGATTTACTCTCTAGACCCTTCCTCATTTCAATGCCCTCCTCTGGACATTCTCCACTACCTCAATGTCTTTTTTAACATGAAGAAACTGGACATAGAATTTGAGATGTGGATTCAGCAGTGATGAGTGAAGCCATTGTACAGTGGGACAATCACTTGCCTGGTTCTGCTGGCCACATTATTCCTAATAGAAGCCAGGATGCCATTGGCCTACTAGGCCACATGGCCATTTTGCCATGTTGTGATCAGTTGCTTGTTGACCCAAGGTCCTTTTCTGCCAGGCAGGTTTCCAACTACCCTTCCCCCAGCCTGTAATACTGCATGGGGTTGTGACGGCACTCAGGATAATCTGTTCCAGAGCCTTCCCTGGAACTGAGATGAGGCTGACAGGTCGGTAGTTCAGATTCTCCTTTCAACATTTTTTTTGCAGATAATCATCATGCTGGCTAACCTGAATATATAGTTATAGGTTATAGTTATAGTTATAGTTGTTATAATTATAATTAGTTGTATTGACACATACATATGCAACCTGCAACTGTATGCATTGTGCAACTCCTTATAAAAGATTCAAGTCTCTAGAATTAGCATACCCTTCATTTCCTCTTTCAACCCTGCCTTCTTGTTTAATGGTCTATTGATTTTTTTCCTCAAAATGTGTGATCAATGTTTAAAACAACCTAATGACCTGTGTGTGACTGTCCTGGACCCTTCCCATAACTAAGCAAAGACCATCTCTTCTTCTTTTTTTTTAGGGATTGTATAACTATCATTCTTTTGACTGAGCCCTGGCTGCTGCTGCATCATCTGCTCCTCAGAGACCTTTCCTCGGTAGAGGAAAGAAATTAGTTTGTTTCTGATTGGATTTCTGAAGATATGGATAAAACTAACTTTTACCACAGAAACAGCCCAGGGAAGTAGCTAATCCTGGTTAAAACTGTAAATTATCACACTGAATATGTTGTGAACATCTATGCAGTGGAAATTTTTGTCTGATGTGCTAACCAAACCTTCACCTTCATCACATCTGGAGGTGTGATAACCTCCTTCCTGTTTGCTGTCTTGAGTTCCTATTGTTGTGGTTCATTTTATGGTAAGTTTCTGCTGTGGCTTTGACAGTGCTTTGAGAATATCAGTTGTGGTCTTTAGGTTCCTGCACATGGGAACAGTTTTGTCGTCCTCCAGAATCCCCTAATGGAGGACAGATCTGCCTTTTTCCTTAAGGCTCATCCATCCAGCCCTCAGTTTACAAAAGCCAAAGATATGTTTTAGGAAAAAGTCCAGCTTGTCACCTTGTTTCCCTGGTGGAGTCTGAGTTTCTTTATGAGATAAAAAAAACTCTCTGGCAGTTTTCATGTGCCTAAGCCAGCTTTGCTCTGCTCTTCACACCAGCTAGCTCCCCATGTGAAGCCCTTCCTCAGGCTCAGCCAAGTGCTCATTGAAAAGCAGAAATATTGGAGGAAAAACAGGGAAACTTCTGCTTTTCCAGCCACACACTGCCTTTCTAAGCACTACAGAGAAAAATTGGGAAGAGAAAAATTCATTCTTTATGTCTGACATAGGCTCTATTGTCAGCTGGCCATCTTAGTTTCTCTTCCATGCCTTCTCCTGTGATTATCATGAGATAATTTTAGCAATAATCATAAGCAGTAATCATTCTTAACCCTGACACTTGAGTGGGACATGGACCTCACAAAGCCATTAAACTGCATATAATCACACCACAGGCCTCCACACCCCATTATATATGGGGACACTTAAGCTAGGGAGAACAGAATCACAGAATATTCTGAGGTGGAAGGGACCCGCAAGGATCATTGGGTCCAGCTCTATACTAAATGGTCCATAACAGGGATCAAACCCACAACCTTTTTGTTATTAGCACCAACCAACTGAACTAACCTCAGTGGCCTCCCACTGTGCATGAGGACCAAAGGCTTAACCTAGTCTCAGTCATACCAACACAGTCCTTGAAAGTACTTGTTTCACAGTCTTCAGATCGTGAAGCCTTTAAAGGAGATACTTACTTTTCTCTACTTCTGACAGAGACCTATGAGACTTTGATCAAATGCTCAGAATGCCAGGCAACTGAAAACTTTAAAATATTTCATGTATAATATTTGAAATAATTGAGACTATCAAAGAAAGGCAAGCATGCACTTGTAATGATCAAACACAGTAAATGCAGGATGGACTACTGCCACCTCTTGGTTATCTATATTTTAAAGTATTAAAAACAATAGTAAGAGCTGTTTGTGTTAAGAAGATTAACATTAAACATGACTAGTGCTTCCAAATATATTTTGTGATGATATCAAAACAGGAAATGGGTAGTGTCCGAGCAAAAAGAATGGATGTGTAACATGGTGAGACAGAATACCAGTAGCACTACTGAGCTGGCTGCAGCATCCCAGTGAATATCTGAGTAGCTGAACCAACTACATCTGAACATATATGAAACCAGAAATTGGAGAAATTATGACATTTTTTCATAGAAGCTACTTTTATTTTCTCAGATTCTCCAAGTAGCTTCCAGTCATTTTTCAGGTGTCTGTTGATGATTACAAATCTTAGAAACCTAGAAGTCTAGTTTTACGGCAACATTTTTATCCACAAAATGTAAAGCTGTGTGTGAAAAATGGGCATTGAGCGACTCAGTATTTTATTCTTCTCTGATTAAGTCACAATTAAAGACATCACTATTCAATTTGAAGACACAAGCAAATGCCTGACAAATGTAGGTTAGATGCAAGCTATTAAAATGCAAGCCAAAGACTCTCAACATTTCATGTACTCAATTGGTCACCAAGGAATAGAAGTCTGCAGTATTTTCCATACATTACAACTTTACAGAGCAAGAAGAATAACAATTAAGTCAAAAAATGCTGTATCAATATATTCATTTCACCTAAAAGGTACAGAGATCAGTACAAGAGACAGATACATTTTAAATTATTTTACAATTAGCAATATTGGCTGTAAAAGATTGATACTTAAATACTAACATGAGCACTGTTTAGGATATTTCCTTTTGTCCCTCATCAAAACATTTCGCAAACTACATTTAACATTTTTTCACTTGATTAAAAAAATAAAGCTGAAAAGCTATTCCAACCTCTGACAACTGAAAATAAAAATATTTTGGATGTGTAAACATAAATGTTTAAGGAAAAGCTAGATCCTTTCCTATGACTGATGAAAACAATGAATACACTGATTTTTTTTTTTTTTTTTTGTTAGTTTTTCAGCCAAAATCTGAAAAAGAAAATAGAGGGGAAAAGAAAATTGTTGTTTCAGGTGGAATACCTATATTAATGCCAACTTTTTTTTTTTTAATTAATACAAATGTTTCAATCACTTACTGGTACTTGTTGCAATTCATAAAGAGTCATAGGTTCAGAATTGCAAGGGACCTAAGTAAATAACTGAAATGCAGTCAGACATTGCTCATTGTATCCTTTGCTGGAAATTTTTGAATCAACTAGTTTGATTCAAGAACTAAACTTCTATCAGATTTCTCTTGTTAATAGGTAAGGGCGATTCTAACACAAAATAATTTTCATTTATATTATAAAACATAAAGATACTGTTAATAGTTTAAATGTCTTGTTTAGGATGTCTTGTTCACTATTAGAAGCTGGAAGAATTTAATAGAATATCATGGCATATATGACTCTCTGTAGAGAATGTCTGTAAAGTTAACCTGAATTTTGAGTCAAGAGGTCTCTGGGAATGCCTCGTATTCAAATAGTACCAAAAGCTTCTCAATTTTCAACTGCACTGCATGCTGTGGACATCCACAATGATGTCAAATATACAAACACTGTGAATATATCCAAACTGATAAGTTAATGGCACACTTCCTATGAAACTGAGGGGGAATAAGAAAAAAGGAAATGAAAAGGAGAGAGCAAGAGAGAAAGCAAAACAGTGGAAATTAATAGCCTCTTCCAAACGTTCAGCTTGGAAGAGAAGCAGCAGCAACCTTCAGATGCATACATCAGAGGCACCCTTCCCAGTCCAGCAGACAATTCCTCCAATACACTGTTTATAGCTACACATTTTTCAGCAGGACCCACTCAAACTGCCCACGGTGTCTACCTGTCCATGATGCAGTTATTGGAGTATCTTGACCAGATGCAGTTGCTAAGCTTTGTGAATATCTGTTGTAGGGTAATATTGTTAAATATATAGAGAATCCTCCTTGGAGAAGGGTCCTGGGAGGAACTGCAGCCCATGGAGTGAAGCTTACACCGGAGCAGGTTTTCTGGCAGGAACTACAACTCTTGAGGCACCCACACTGGAGCAGGCCATTTGTAAGGACTGCACCCCATGGACAGGAGAAGGAAGAGAAGGAAGAGGAGGAGTCAGAGGAGGAAGAAACATAAATTTTTCAGAGCATTTTGCAAATGTATTATTGTAGGAAAAACATTCTGAAACAGCTGTACATTCCCTCAAGTCATGCTAAGCAGACCATGGAGGAATCAGGCAAGATTTTTAATGTTTTATGCAAAAAAGGGTAGTGCTTGAAATATCAGTGGAGAAATCCATCTGGAACCTCTGAGTATTAAACTGGTAGTAGTTTGTAATTGTACAACATGCTTTACACTCCTCAGCCATAAGATCGTAATTACCTATTTCCTCCTTTTTATTTTTGTCTTTGCCCTTCCAGAACCTGACATAGAAAGTAATTCTGCTTCTGCATCACTGCTTTTTGAAGAAAATTCTGACAAAAAGAAAGTCTTCAGCTCAATATTATACAGATAATATTGTTTTCTACAAAATTCAGGGAAAATCCGATATGAATGAGATATGGTCTTACAGTTCTTTTGACATTTGTCTTTGTAATTTTTAGACACTCATTTAATATTCCTTTTTTTCCCTGCTGAAGGATGATAACCATGCTTGTGCTGTCACCTAAAATCTCTGGTCATTGCCACTTGTTTTTCACTTTAGTCAATGCCACTTTCCTGCTACTATGAGCTTTGGGTATTTCCTTTCTTAATTGTTGTGTATGCAGTGGTGTTACTTGAAAGTGAAGATGTGGATTCTTTTCGGTTGCGCTGAGCTGCCTCACTTCCAGATGGTGATGTTTTACCTTGTGTACTTGCTGACTGCACATGGCTCCTTTCATTATTTCTCTTTCTTGTTACCTAGTGAGAAACTCTGTGATGAACTTAGTCACTAAATGAAGCAGACCAAGAGACATCCCCAAAGAAAGGATTTCCGGAGAGCCATTCAAGCTTTAATGCCATAACTAGGGACCAGATTGATAAAAGAGAAAATGAAAATAGAAAAACAGCATTAGAAAAAACTCAAACTTTCAAATAAGGGTTGCCTTAAAATTAGGCATTCATTTAAATGACTTCACACATAAAGTTTCTGTGCTTCCTTTCTTATTAGTGGACTTGTTGCATAAGCTGACAAAAGAGATTACACACTAAAATTGATTGTATCTTTTAGAAAATATTATTCACTATGAAAAATTTTTATGTCTTTTGATATATATTAAAATGTAGTTTTCATCATTACTTATTTCTGTATTATATAATACTGTAAATCCCAAATAATTTTGTGGGAAAATATTAAAAAATTAAATGTCATTATTCATGCTTTCTGGCAGACACCAGTTATTCATACAACTGGAATCCCAAGGATCATGTGCCTTATTTAGTCAGATATAGGTCTAGTGACAAATAAACTGAAATAAATTCTTATTCTGTTTTTAAGATTGGTTTTATGGGAAAAAAATAAAAATTCATTAAACTAGAAATAAATTTTCTTATTGCAGAAATTGTAAAACAGGTCCATTATTTTTCATTACTTTTCATCATATTAAAATATAATTGTAATGTTTGAATTGACAAAAATCCTGGTTTTAATGACAAAAATTTAGATTACATTTGTGATTTTAAACACAAGCAGCAACAGATTCTCATCATTTTTCCATTTTCAGAAAGGAAAATCTTTTTTTAAAAGGCTCTGAGGCATTTGGCAGTAAGACTAAAGACTCTAGAAGCTATTTCTGAATTTTATTTCCCAGTTTCTAGTCTGATTTTAAGTAAATCACTTTAAACTCTCAGAAGAAGCAGTTATAGTTAATCCACACAATGTTCTCTCCTGCTCATTCTCCTCTTTGGACAAGATAAATATGATAACTGCACACAAATTATGAATACATAATAAATAATAAAAAATTCTGGGTTTTAGTTAATTCTTGCTTTGAACTTTATAATTAAGTCTTTTTGGTGTAGTATTGCCTCTTTGTCTTTTCTAAGTGCTTGATGTTTCTACTTAAGAAGAAGTCATATTGAGAGCTAGATGACTGTTAACTTCAAATATGGACAGAAATTTATTTCAGGAAGCCATTGAATTTTAAACACCATATAATATCTTCTACTCTTAGTGCCAGATTTTGACTAGCTAAGGAAAGATTAGTTCATATATTTTAAGTTAATGTAATTGAATTAATATCTTTCTTTAAAGAGTCTGACAGAATAAAATCAAACAAGACTAAATCCAGAATCACACAAAACAGAAAGACAAAATCTCTTAAAATCTATTCTGACCAGCTGCCCATTTCAGTCATACGAAGTATTTTCTCACTCATATATGACATTTTTCCTGCTATTCACAAATATTAACACATTGAAATCTTAGTTATAAAAGACTAAGTATTTAAAAAAACTTTGTGACTCATGCTAATACATAAAACTATTATACTCTGTCCTATTCAATAATACATGCTTGATCCATGGACAGCCTGTTTAGCTGTTGTCTTTCATGCCAAGTAACTGGTGTCTTGGAAAAATTCCAAAAGGTTTAATAATTTGAAGGATATTACCCCATCACTTTGAATCAAAAAAAGTCATTCTCCTCTTGTGCTAGGGATATTCCTGGTTTCCTTTTCAGGGCTTGGGAGCAGCTATCATATTACAAGCAGAGTCAATTCTAAACTGACCAACTGCAGTTCAAAAGAGATTAAACACTGTAGGGCTTTAAAAACACCAGAGAGGGTGCAGAAACTATCCATGTCTGCTTTTCACAAGTTTGCTTGTGGATCCAATCATGCACAGTGCAGCAGCCCTGTTTATGAGACATGAGAGCACTAGAGACAGCACCAACAGGTTTTTTATCTAGAGTGTATTAGTGATTCTGTCAAACCTCAGCAAGTCATGGTGGCTATTGGTAGCCTTGATGAATGAAGGTAAATGTTACTCCTTGCTCATTTCCAGGGATGTTCTGCCACCTGTCAGCTGAAAACGCATGACATGTGGCAACAGAAGTCTCTGAATTCATTCACTATATGACACTGATAGCAGAAAAAGTGGACAAACACTCAGGTTTGAGATTTTTGAGAAATTAATATTGACTGATATTAAAATTGGGCTGTTAAGAATTTTTGTTGTACTTTTTGTGAGTCTCACAAAAATATACTGTCTTGGAGAAAAAAAAAAAGACTTATTTTTAATGGATATGATACAAGCTAGCAGCATCTTATGGTTTTGACCATCAGTCTTTGCTTTCCTATTCTTTCTAAGATGGTGTCTACAAAGAACAAAATGTTATTGGCTCATATTAAGGTATAATTGTTCATTAATCACTTCCTTTACAACCAAGAGGTGTTTTTAAAGAAACACAGGACTGTGCCCTTAGGTTAGCCATCTACTGCATTTTGTACTCCCTCAGCACAGATACAAATGACTGTCGAAAGGTGTATGTCAGAACAGGTTGCTGACCTCTGTGTTGGACATTCTTCTTGAAAAACACAAATGAGTCTATTAAATTCGTGCATTCTATTTATGTACAGGATAGTAAATCAGGTTCTTAATTTGTTCATGGATTTCATTAGCTCTAATAATAAAAAAAAAAAACCTACAAATTAAGAAAAAAGTGATTGAAATTTACTATCTTTGCATTTTTAGCATGTTTTTGGTTTAAATCAATTAGGCCATAGTGAAACTATGAACCCTCAGACAGGTCTTGTAAATTGTTAGAAAATCATCATCTTTTCAATAACTTCAGCCAGAACTCATACTCATGCACTGGCAGGCATGAGTCACTTGTTCATGAACAACACCACAATTGGATGGAAAGAGAATGTTCAATAACTTCTGCCGTAGATTCAAAAATTTAAGTAAACTGCCAAAAAGGCTATTCCAGGACTAGAATGCTGTCTTTTTACTGTGCATCCTCCACACTACAACTCCAGTGAGGGAAGATGTGGAGCAATAGTAACAAGGGAAACAGGTGTCAGTAAGTGCCACCTAGAGACCCTGAAACTCAGTCTCTTCCTCCTGCTTTGCCTGTGAATAGACCTGCTGACATGGTTTGCTGATTAAAAAAACAAACAAACAAACAAACAAAAACCAGAACAAAACCTAAGCAAATTCACCTGCTTGATATCAATCACTTAGAAATAGAATGATGGCCATACTATTTAAGGAAGAAGTATCCCTACTTGCACTTTATTTCCATCTGCCCTCAGACAGCCTTCATTTCCTGCCCCCTGCCCTCGGAGACATTCCACACAGCTGGCATCTGATGGGCTAAAGAGCCTAACCAGCCATCTAGCCTTTACTTAACACAAAAATTTTCATTGGCATTGCTATCATTTGCACTTTAACAAAACCCACAGGATTTACAACTACATCTTCTTCTGAATTTACCATTTCTCAAGAAGTAGGGAAAACATCCCTGTGTTCTCTTAAGTTATCTGTGTTTATTCAATTCTTTTGCTGTTCTTGACTAGCACAGTCCTGCTTAATAATTGTCTCTGAAGCCAATATTGGGGTTAATAGCTGTAAAATGAAGACAACAGACCTACTCATAATGCAAGCAATAAAAAAGAATTTTACTGAACAAAAAGTGCTGCTTTTTTTGCCTCCCAATCTCCAAAAATTAGGCCCTTGCATTTCATATTTTATTTGCCATTAACATAAATCAACCTGATCTTAATGGGGAGAAGTCAAGAATCCTATTATTAAAATATATCTAAATAAATAACATATAGACAGTGCTAATATTGTGAGACAGTTTTTCACACTTATTTACTGACATTATATGCCTCTGGACATAAATTCTTGGGAACGTATAATTTTAAAGCAGACTAAGATTCAAAGAATGCATGCAGATGCTTATTGCTCAGGATTAAATTTAATCACCTCCTGCTTGTGACCGTTTGGCAGCATCAGGAAAGTTTTCTCCAGAACCATCTCTCTGAAGCCAAACTAATAAAGTGCTAATTAAAGGAAGTACATGGAAGACATGAACACTAGGAGCCTGGAGTAATTGGCTACAAAAAAGGCAGCTCTGAAACACGTCGCTTTCTGTGCTGCTCTGGATTAGGGTCTAATTCAAATACCAATATTTCACTGCACGTCAAGGTGCTTTGGGAAAGGTCTTGGGCTTTCTCCATTCAGGAGAGGGTCTGCTACAAGTAGCAATACAAATGCTGAAGAAAAAACCCTGTATTTAATCATATGCTGCCATCAGTATAACATTTGTGGCAGTCTGGGCAGTGCACAGAAAGCTTTTCTTTTCATTTCATAGTGGTGAGTCAGAGATCAGACAAAAATGAAGGAAAACCACTATTAAAAAAAAGAAAAAAAAAAATACTCTGGAATAGAAACCGTCTCCTGAGCCTGTCACAACTGAGCAGTAATTAATCTGAGGAGCCTTTCATCTCCCTTGCAGGCAAGCTGGAAAGAACACTTTCTGGCACTTTCCTGAAGAAACGGGCAACAAGTGAAAGTCACTTCCTTCATTTTTTTTTTTCAAATGGGTTTAATAATTGATTTTCTCTTGAGTGCCATAAACTTAACTTTGTTTGTGTGAGATGATGCACAATTTCATGTTCTTTGCTGTTGCTGTTGTAGCTCAAAATCCTCAATTTCCTGCTTTCCTGAGGACAAATACATTCTCTCATCTATTTATATTATCACTATTTAGTATCCAGAGAAGATATTTTAGAGGTAAATTTATTCTCTGCGTGAAACAGGAAACTGTGAGACTAACTGGACAACTCAGTTTATGAATCACTAGAGCTGGTAATCTAAAGGGAAATGTTTTATATAAAAATAATCATACTACATTCATACTTCAATGCACTATCAAATTACTAAATCCCATACATGGCCATCTACTTAAGAATCTGATTTTAACAAGAAATGGACTTCTGTTCAACAAGGCACTTAAACATATAATTAATCTCACATCTGCTCAACAAAACTAAGCAAATATAGGTATAATTTAAAAAACATTCCCATGCTACACAAAAGATGATAAACTTAAGTTAATTCTTAATTTTCTGAGTTAGAAAGCATTGTTGGTTTAAGGCTTTTCACAGTTATTTAAATGGAGTGAGACCATTACTTAGGAAGAAAATAATGAAGCAAAAAAAAAAAATTGCATATTTTTAAAAGTATAGGAATTAGAGTTTGTTATGCTATGTAAAATTTTACTTTTATAGTTTAATGGTACATTCTTTTAGATCAAATAATACTTTTTTTTTTTCTTTTTAAATTGGGAAGATTCAAACTGCATCTCAGAAAATATGTAAAACCTCTATCTGTCAATATAACATGAAAAATCATTAATCACAACCGTTAAGAAAATTTTAACAATAGAAAAGGGAGTTTGAATGCTTCTAGCAATTCATTTAACACAGTTTATTTTAATATTTTCCACTTACTTTATAGTTGTCCAAGTCTAATTTCAGAACCAAGACTTTGTCAAGTATTAACATCTTAATGATATTTCTTTCCTCTCATAGAATGGAAAAGCTGAGTCTATTAAAACATATGGAAAGACTCTTTGAAAATATATATTGACAATTTTTGAACAGCCATTGCAAGCCTCAAAAATTTTATTCAATTTTATGGTCTGAGAGTGTTGCTTTGTCAGGATCCTTAGAAGACAGTTTCCATACTGAAAGATAAAAGGAGTTGGAAACATAACCTGAGCCTTACAGAAATTTCAAATTTGAGTGAACTCTAACGACATATCTAATTGAGTTGACTGAGAATTAATTCAGTCTTAAGGATAAACAAGAATAATTTCATGAATGCCTCTCTTCACAAAACTGTGTACAGATTCATTACTCTCACTAGTTTTGGATGAGGTAGGGAGGCACAAATCATCATTATAGAATCCCCTGTAAGTGTTTATTGAAGCATTCAGTGGATGTAAATGCATTTGGGTTTCACTGACCTGGTCTAATTCTCTACTTCTGTATTTCCTAATCAAAATCCTTCTTCATGTTGTACAAAATACATAATCATTAACTGGTATTACATATCCAAAAAGACTACCAAAGCTAGCATCACAAGGAGATTCTGACGCTATTATTCTGTAAGTACGTTATACCTAAATACCTCTTGACTTTAAAATAGCTATTTACACTGCAGCTGAGAGGCACAACCCACTGCCCTGCTGGTAATGTGTTGCAGTACAAAATAAGTCTTTTGGTCTAGGAAGCTGTTGCTGCTCTGTTCCCTTGCCACACTCAATAAAAGAGGGGAGGAAGTGAGACTCATTTCTATCACTGTTGTGCTGTCTTAACTTGCTTAATGCAGGCGATACAGCCCCCATGTGTTAATCAGAAAGTAGGATTCTCCTGTGTGAGTTGGATTAGCTTTAACAAGAGAATTTGACAGATCGTAACCAAAAAGGCTGAATATCCTCACAGTGAGGGCACTCTTCTGGGAATAGAGAAACATGAGTGTAAATTGCTTCAGGCAGAGGAAGAAATTGGACCTGGGTCCCAGGCTGAGAACCAGTAAAAAAATAGCTCAGTTTTTCAGGAATCCATTTGCTTTTGTTCTTCTGCAGGTGTTTAAAATATAGCTTGACACTCAGTAAAATGCTGCATTAATATTAGAAAGTTTTCAAAAAGTACGAATTCCCAAAACTGTCAGCAGAACTTTAAGCAACTAATGAAAATAATGATTTCTCAGCATTTCACTTTGGCAAGGCAGTAAAAAATTTGTACCTCTGTTAGCTTGAAACATAAGAGTTAACACATTTATAAAGTCTATTTTAGCCATACCTCAAATATTTTCTCAGAAAGGTTTCTCAGAAAAAGGAGTGTATATATTATGTTTCTAATGCTGACCTCTATAACTACCAGAACCTTTCAGAATTAGGAAGGAAGTAAGCAACTCTCAAGCACTATCCCACATTGTATAATGGCCTATTTTGGTGTTGGTCTCAAAACAAACTGTTACTATTGAAGTGTGAATTTTGAATAGATAATCATTACACTATTCCTTTTCTCAGGATAAGGCTGGCATTTACCTTCACTTCTCTTTAGTCACAATAGATGTGAGCTTTGAAACAGATCATGGCCTTTTAAAATTTTTCTCTGTTGTTGTTTCACTCCTCTGGCTCTTTGTGTAGATATTACTGAATCAAAATGATTCAGCTGCATTGTAGCTATACTAGATATTAGGCCATGCTTGTTATTCCCTTGACATATAATCCCTGCAATAATTTACCTTTATAAATTACAACATAAAAGAGAAAATAAAGCCAAGATAAAAATAAGAAAGCTATAAGTACTCTTATTAACTATGTGAAGAGTATAATAATATCATGTTCATTGGGTTACAGTAATCACTTACGTAAAAAGAAGGCTGTATTTCCTTTTTCCAAAAGAAAAATAAAGATTATGCCAAACTTATTTCACTGAAATCTCAAAAAAAAAAGGTTGATCTGTCTTTCTGTGTATTTCCCCCCACTGAATTTGCATATAAAAGATCAGGAAAAATTGGACAAAACACATGAGGTACATTGTTTTTCTCATCATAGTTAATGTTAAAAGTCCTACTGATTTTTATATGGAAGAATAAATATGTCCATTACAATCATGTGGTATTTGTAAAATTACCTCTTATTTCAAACTAATATATTTATTAAAATCTGATCATTTTATGATACCTTCATGTAGAAAATACAAAAAAACCTCACTGTGAAGTGTAAATATAATACCTATCCACATACCTGCAGACGGGATTTCAAAACTGGGTTATTACACACAATTGTATTTCTGACATCACAATCAAGGCTGCATACAGAATGAGTTTGCTAATTTAGCCCAGAATATTTGTATAATAAATATGGACAGCAGAACTAGATTAAATCCAGAAAATTTTCAGAAAAATACCTGGCAGCTTAAGTGTGTTTAAAACAAAGGAAATAAAAGTGTTTCTCCAAATATTTACATGTGTAACTTTTTAAATTTAAAATTGCTATTTGATGTATGAATAATGCATTTCAAATTAGTCACAAAAAAATTTGGACATACTATGCCAGTCATCTTCTCTACTTTGTTTTCTTTTATTTTTTGACATACTTTTAATAACAATTACAAGATTTGGAACAGGTTTTTTTGCACATTATCCTTATTCCTTCTGTCATTAAATTATAACTGCAGTAGAATTATACATCAGATTATTTATTTACCCCTATGGTCTTTAATCCATTTCACAAAAGACGTATCCCACCACCCTTTATTTTTGTTGTACATACTAGTATTTGAATTATGCACATGAGCTCCAGGTTGTAGATGTGCCATGATCTTTTTAGACCTATTTTCCAGACTTCAAGTTGTACAAATAGATTATTTTATTTCAATCATATATCGAGATGCATGTGAATTAACATAACCACTTGGGCCAAGACAATTGGTAACAATATCTTTTGTCAGATTTCTGTAATGGTATTATTCATAGGAGTTTAGAGCATCTGTGCTGTAACATGCATGTGAAAGATGCCTATTGTACATATAAATGTGATGTGTGTTCATAATGGCAACATTATGGATGCTAGTGTCATACTCAATGGATTGCAAGACTCACAGTGACTTTAGAAAGAGCCTGAAGAGTAGTATGCACAGTTTTCATTAGGTTTAGCACTAATTTCATTTGACGTGTAGTTGAATCACGTCTCACATTAAGTAGAAATGCAACCTTATATATCATCACTAGTGCATTTTCAAATATAATTCTTACACGGTACTGATAATAAGACATAATTCAATTACTATTAGAGTAATTATTTGTAACATCTTGGGCTTTGAGAATAAATTATTTCTCTACATGATGATTGCCTGCAGTGCAAAGTAAAATATAACTGAAAAATATTATGCCACCTTTAATAATCAATTACCAGTCTTAAAGGGGGAAGAGAAATATTCCTTTCCAGCAGGCAAAAGGCAGGTGTTCACTTAGCTAAGCCTTACAGTGTTCAATTTCCCTGTTTTAGTTCCTTCTATTTCTTTGCAACAGCTTTATTCCCCATTCTCTTTTTCCCTTACGTATATTCCCACTGTAGTACTCATGACTATGCCCTTTTAAAAGCTTCTGTTCCTCCTCAAGTAGAGAATTTTGTCCAGTAGAGAGTGTGCAAAAAGCTTCCACTGTTAATTCTTTACAAGAACACTACTGTGTGCTGCAGGACACAAAAGCACAGGCATTTGTTGTTTCTGTTCTTTCCAGAACTGTGTAAAGTGAAAGGCCTGAAAAATGCAACGTTTTCCTGTGTTTTCATCAGTCTCCATCACAGGCAACCCATATTGGGTGTGAAGTGTTGGACACTCACCCCTACATACAATACACCTCAAGAATGTCTTTTTCTTCATTTTGCTTCCAGGCAACACCTAAATTCACTTCTTGGAATATCTTTAATAAGAACAGTATATAGTCCACCTTTTCAAAAATGTTATGTTGCTAACCATCACTCATTGTCCTGGCAGCCCTTAAATGAAGCAATTAAATTAGATATAATTACTGTAAACATCTGCAGAATACTATTGACACATACACAGCAATTAAATCTCTTAGCAAATAAAAATACAAAGACTTAATAAAGCAGCTCACTCATATGTGCCACGACCAAATGAGAGTGCCACTACCCAACAGCAAAAGCAATTGGAAAATGTGCTGATTGGATTAGGCTGGCGAGATACCAAAGAAGAAATTAATGTTAGAGCCAGGACAAAGCTCATGGATGGCCAGGTTAAATAATTCCTTTTTCTTGTGAATTTACAAGAGGAAGGAGTTTAGCTGGGTTATGGAAAGAAAGAATTGACTCTAAGGTAGGAGAAAGATAAAGATAGGGAGCAGATAGGAATTTATTCATACAATTTATTACAGAATTGATTATTTAGACTTATTGGAGTGAGAAGCAAGTTTGTTATGTAGGAATAGTGGAGAGATGCAAGAAGACCCAGCTGCAGCATTGCTATGCTACCAGGATGGGTGCTCCTTTTATTCAACCCAATATCAATTTGCTTCCAATCCAGAAACCTCCTCTTCCCAAACATTCAGTGCTGAGCCCATCTAAAGATGTTTGTCCAGGTTTCCTTAACAAACAGCATCCTTTGGGTGAGACACACAACAGTATATGTCTCTGGCTACCTTTGTGCAAGGTATTTTTATATACATTTATTTATTTATTTATTTATTTATTTATTTATGAGTTGTGGGAGGCTGTTTTGTTTGATTTGTGTTTTTTTTTTCCCAGAGACAATATAAGATAATACAGTAAATTCACTGTAGAAAAATTATTTACATAAGAAGTAAAAAAAAAAAAAAACTTGAAGTAAAAAAAAAAATTAAACTTGAAGTTAAAGCTTGTACCAGAGACTATCATCCTCAGCTATTGTAAATAATTACTCCATAAATTCTCTTAATTATAGTCATCTAAAACCATCTCAAAAGTGGGTTACTTTCTTGCCTTCACCATGCTATTTGGAAAGTATTACAAAAAATTCATTGACTGGATATTTAGAAAGAATCCAATAAATGCATTCATTACCAGTTTAGAGTAATGTATTTTTTTTTCCAGGATAGTCTTTTACTTGTTGCACCTCTTTTACTCAGATGTTTCGTCCACTGGAGGATTTATAAGGAGACTTCAGCTGGGGGAATCCAGTCAAACACTTTTAGTCTATGCCAATAAGATTTATTCTTTATCACTGTAATCATCCTAGGATGATTCATCCATTTGAAAATCATCCATTTTCTGCATTTGTTCCTGTATGAATTTATCTTTTTGGAGTACCAGTTGCACTAGGATTTCATTAGCTTGGAAATATGTAACTACTGCTGTAAGAAACTATAGAATAAATATTGGCATTAATGATTCATGCATTCATTATAATTGTACTGACCATAATGGAATAATTTAGTATTAATGCTGATATCCAGAGGACTCTATTGAACCAAGTGCATCTGTTAAAATATCCATGAAATGAAAAATCATTCAGTCCAAAATTCAAGCATGCAACCTCTCAAATGATTCTTCAAACCCTACCCTTAACCTTTCTCCTTGACTCTGATTCCTGCTTATCTGAGATATAAGCATGTGATTTAGCTCAATCCCTCTAATTTCCACAAGGCTGGTGTCACAGGAATGTATTAATATCAGTGTAGAATAAAAGTCAGTTTTATCCTATGGAAACAGAAGACAGCATTTTCTACCAGCTTTTTCAGAAAAGTAGCTTTTCTCTTCACAATGTTTCCAAACTGGAAGTGCTGACAAAATCAACCAATGAAAACAGCAAACAATTGGTGACACTTCAAGAATGCTTGCAGCAGTGGCAGCTTTTGAGTCATTGTGGAGAAATTCTGTCTTTCTATTCCCAAGACCAGGGCAGATTTGGGGACAGTATAAGCACTCACGAGAATTTAAAGTCAAGCAGAACAGTTTTTTATGGTCCGTGTCAGAAACTGGTATGTAGCATGCTCCAGTGATGTCCACTCTGGCAAGGAAAATTATGAAGAGCTGGCTGTAGCCTACAAGAAACCCTTACAGAGAAATCTCTAACCATGCTAGAGCAGACCTTTGTGCTCATTTCACTTAGAAAACACATTCTATTCTATTCTATTCTATTCTATTCTATTCTACTCTATCACTTCAGATTAATTAATTACAAAATATTTTGTCATTAAAAATATTAAAAATATAATTTTTCTGTATATGAAGGTCTCCTCCATCTTCAACAGAAATCTACTAAGCACATAATTCTTTGTGCTATTCTCAACAAACATAGGGAATTCCAGGCAAAGCTCGAAATAGAATAAATAACATTCTAACACTTAGGGGCTTTAGCAGCTGTAATTCAGTGGCTAATTTGTACTGTAATGATGAACCAGTAAAACTGATGAGACTGGACTGTGAAGGGAAATATCCTGGCACTATGTCAGGCGGCCTTCCTTTAGGTCATCCATTGAGCCTCTGGAGAATACAATGAATGAAATTATTAGAAATGACTGTGAACAACCTCAGAGCTCTGAAAACAGCCAAGCTCAAGAAACAGAGCCAAAAGGTCAGGTTTGGACTTCATCACTGATTTTTGGTCCTGTAACAGGTAGCAGTTGCTATGGTAGCATATGTGCTTAGCACTCCCTCCCCTCACACACACACACTCTCCCCAAAAAGAGGAGGAGCATGAGATCATATAGAAGGCAATAAAGGAAAAGCACTCAAGAAGACAATGACACATTCTGTGAGCATCAGTCTACATAAAATAGCTAGCGCAGGATTTCTTTCACTTGCTAGTCCCTAAGGCAAAGGTCTAAATGCAGAGTTTTGCAATTAAGAGACTATATCCCAGGCTTTCACTTTGTAGACGTGCTCTTATTAAGGAAATTAAAGTGTTTTGGCAAGTTTCTGAAAAAAAAAAAAAAAAAAAAAAAAAAAACACAAAGAAATCTTGCTTAATTTTTTTCAAGTTCTGCAAATTAGCCCATTTTGTCTAACATTTTAAATACAGGTTTAAGAATTTGACTCTTACATTGTCATTAGAATAAATGAAATACTGAAACAAAAAGATTTATTTGGGAAATGTGGTGTCTAGATAGCATTTTCTGGGTTTCTAAGACCAAATATACTCTTTAATCTTGTGTGAAATCTTACTTATCTTTTCATTCTAGAAAAGACAAGAAGTATTTGGAATCTATAAAGATGCCGAGACATAGGTTTTCTTTGGCCTTTCAGGAAGAAAATTTTCTGAACACAAACTTTATATAAGTTACTGGAATCTTGAACTCAAGATTTTCTCCTGCAATAGGATATCTCCTGGTTCACGTCCTGTAATAGTTGTATGTCAGTTCCTTACTGCTTACACTTGGTTAATTTTTACTTACTCACACATAGAAAAAAATCAATTTTTAAATTTTCAATTGTTTCCTTTTATTCAGTGTAGTAGTTCAAGTCCTGTTGAATTGGAACTCTAAATTAATAACTGAATAATAATTATAGGCGACATAAGTTTTTTCCCAAGACCATGATTACTATCATTTCATGCACTCCACTAGCATGGTTAGATTTAGACCAAATTATCCTGATGAGTTTTCCTTGATTGTCTGGGATGGATGCTTGTGATGAGCTGCTCCTCATACAGGCCCAGATTTCTACTCTCATGTAGCTGAGGTGTTCTTTCTTGTGAGGCCAGCCCTGTAAATCAGGTGTCCCATAGAGTCATCCAGCACAGGGCAGCTCCTGCTATGCTGCCTCTGCTGACACACTTGGTTTTCCATGGGTTAAAGGATCTGGCCAAATGAATGCCTCATGGCAGATTCTGAGCAAAGCATTTGTCTCAGGTTTGTAAAGGAAAATAGTCTACACAGAAAAGCTACTTCTCTCCTTGCACCATGAGGAAGATTTGAAAGGAAAGGAAAGTAAATGACACATATATAATTTTTATAAAGTTTACCATCTGCCAGTACAAATCTCTGATGAACCACCCAGTGTAATTGTGTAGCAAGTAAACAATTCCCAATGATAGATTGCCCTATTATCTGTATAATTACAAGCTTTAAAAAAAAAAAAATCTGTCACTGTACAAATGTGAGGATTTTTGTGATTTCTCTAACAGTAGAGGGTATTCCAACCAATTCTATCTGGATAATTAGCAGACAATAAACAACTTTCTTTTTAAACAGGGAAATATCCATGTGGATTTTTTTTCCTTTGAAAGGTAATTCAAAATAAGCCAATACTAGGAACTAATTTTAATATCCTTAATCTTGATATTCTCTTTTTTCGAAACAAGTAATGAACTGACAAAATAAAGTTCAGATCCTTAATAATTTAAAAGGCTTTAGC
Organism: Vidua macroura; assembly: GCF_024509145.1. NCBI lineage: Eukaryota > Metazoa > Chordata > Aves > Passeriformes > Viduidae > Vidua > Vidua macroura. The sequence goes on from NC_071571.1 coordinate 97,763,576, forward strand.
TCTAAAAGGTCTTGATTGCTTTGGAAACTACTGGTTGCTTTTTAGCTTTTTTTAAAGGAGAAATTTCTCAAAATGTTCAGCTATTAACTCAAAAGTAATAACAAGAGACTCAAAGGGCATCTTTTACTGTCTATGCTTCATAAGAGCCATGATATTTTGATTTATTTTTTCTCATAGACAGGAAAAAGAATGGCATTTCTGAAACTTTATATCTGAAATATATATCTTGTACCTATCACCATCTGAAGATGGTGAAAACTTACAGTGAGTAGCAATGTGTCAAACTAGATTTGGTTCAATTATCCTTATCCTGAAAACAGGCAAAATGCTTTTCTTGAGGGGAGAAAAAAATATTTTAATTGATTTCTCATACTGTTGGAAGCTCACAACTTTTGCATCTTTGTGATTGTGTTTCCATGTGTTTGGGTGAATGATAAAGTAAACAAAGTAAACTTAAATTTATGTATGACCTCTGTTTTGGGGATTTTACGACCTGTGAGTCTCTTCATGTTTACTGAAGAATAAAATTTAAACCTATTTAGAATGTAGCTTTGCAGCTGATAAGTCTTGCTAAAAAATATGCCAAGCATCCTTTGGGGAGTGTGATTGCAGGACAGATAACCATACCTAAACATAAGTACCAGTGTTGTACCGTGTGGTTACACATAGCCCTTGGCACTCACAAATCTCTGCTTCATACTTTGTCTTTGTGGATATTCTTTCTCAGATATCCAGCTCTGAGAATATGTCTAAGTCTATGCTGTGGCTTTAAGTCATTCTGCCCTGGATTTTAAATTTTGCACTGCAACTCTGCTAAATGAATTGCAATGGGCCCCTTTCAATTCAGGGGATCAAGGACTCCAGCAATATAAATCTCATGTTTAGCCTGAGATCCTAGGTCTGAAAGCATCAGTTTGGAAGTCCTATATATTTTTCATATGGTTTAGCTAATTATCTTTATGGTACTGTTGGAAACAAGACAGAAAATGTCCTTTTGACACTGAATGAAAATCTTACAAGCTACAAGCACTGTCTGTACTTTTACTTTTGTCCCTGGCATCTCTGGAAAGATACAGTACAGCTAAAGAAAATGTAGAGAAGGGCAAATATAATGAGCAAGAATGTGGAAAAATTCCCTTACCAGGAGAGAATAAAAATAGCATTTGTGTATCTTCTCTTTCGAATGAATGTGGTGTATATGGTTTTCCATCAAAACTTGCAATACTGTAATTAGAGTAAAACAGTACAACTAGTAGAGATTGATTTCAAAACAAATAAAGTACAGTACTTTTCCATATTGGGGGCAGGGAATTTCTGGAAATTCCCCTCAGAGGGATCACAGCAGTGGACAGTATCAGCAGGATAGAGGAGATGACACAAATTGTGAACAATAACTCCATAAATAGATGGTAAAAGTAGAAGGGGGTAGTCCTTACAATGCCAAATGATCAAAGATGCTCTGGAGTTTAAATATCAGTGGAGAGTAGAAAGGGACCAAGGTTTTGTGCCCTTCTTAAAAACCCTCCAGTACTGACAGTCAGAGCCAGACTTGCAGGGTAAATGCCATATTGTTCTTTCCTTTCTCCATTGTACTTCTCTCCAGTATTCCTCGGTGATTATCAAGTCTTAAGTAATACAAGATAAGATGAGATAAGAAAAGCTCTCTGCTCCAAACCAGTGGAACAGAGACACAGAGGATGGAGTTATGGGTACTAAGTGTTAGACCAATGGCAAAGCTAATAAAATAAGTGAGACTTTTTTCATCCTGGACTCATTGTTCCACTGGAAACATCCTCTTCTCTGTGTTAGGACACACAAATTCCAGTGCCAAAAGGTGCTACAGAGTAGTTTTAAAAGCACCAATGTAGAGTATGGAATGTGAACAGAAGGGAATTTTATCTTTTGTGTGATTTTGGTTTTGTTTGGGGTTTTTTTAGTTTATTTTGTGGAAACAAATGGGATTCTTTCTTCGCTTTTCTCTATTTTCAGCTAAAGTTTTTGTCATAAACCATTTTGTACAATCTTTTTAATACTTAAAAAGCAAGGAAAAGATGTTTTCTTCCAAATTCCAAGTTTTTGTTTAAAGATACTTTGAAATTAAAGTATAATAGCTCAAATTTTTGTATTATTTTTCATCTTAAACTGTAGAGAAAATAATGTACATATTAATACTCTACAGATATTAACAACACTACTAAGTATTGTTTTGTTAATAATAATTTTACAACAAACTAAGGAAGGAGATGAATTAAAACAAAATTTTAAATATTTTATTATTCTTGTTAATTATACTGATAATTTGTTTTGCTATCCAAAATGCAATAAGTTTATGTTCTGTTGTAGGTTGGATTTATTTAGTCAGGTGTTTTATTAATGTTAGTTAGGTTTGTTACTTGTACTTCCCTATTTTTCCCCTCACAGTGGTTTGTTCCAAGTTGTTTACCCTGAGAATTCCCGCAACTCAGATCCACAGTTACCTGTCAGTCTCCTCACCTCTCCCTGTTTTCTCCTAATTTAGTCCCGTCAGTCAAGGTTTGTTCACTCCCTGTTGAGTGTCAATCTTGTAACCACCCCCAATTTCTTCAAGAAAGTTCTGTATCAATCATCCTACCTTAGCCTTCTTATTTGTCCCAAGACGCTGTGCCCACCTCTGTTATGTTGCCATTGGTTGTTATAATCTCTGTCATCTCTTTATCATTTGCCCCCATTGGGCGAGCCAGGTTTCCACCCCTGTCAGCCCACCCCCTACTTAATCTGCTGCAACCCTTTGTTCTCCGGCATTTTATCACTGCATCCACTCTGAGAGCATCCCACCACGCATGGGGGAATAAAACTCTTTGGGCTCACAAACAAGTGTCGTTCTCTCATCTCTTCATCTCCTCTCAGCATGTGAAGCTACCAAAGCTGTGTAACCCACGCCGCAGCACTCAGCACTACCAGGGTGGCAGATGGCGTTACCCTGAAGTGCCTGCACTCACATGGCAGCCACCCAGCCTCACACGGGCAGTGCTAGCTGGCGCATCTCGTCTGTGTGAGGTCGTGGCAGGTAGCCGCTGCAATGTTCCTGTAATGTACATTAGAGATACCTAAAGTAGGAAAGCAATGGCAGAGTTGTTTTACAGGTTTAAACTAGGTATTGCATACAGCACTATTTAGCAGAAAGTATTTAAATTCTAATTGTTTTATGCTGAAAATTAAAACAAAAGTATTTCCCAGGCAATAAAATTTTAAATTTAAGCCAAATAAAGTTCCATATCATGTGCTTGTACATGTAGTTGAACATAGTGCTAAAGGGATATATTTTGTTTAGTTCATGTAGATAACCTCTACTTTTAATTGTGCAGATGTGTGCAATCCAAAACAAAACAGTGATTAAAGCAATAAATGAGGATAGGCTCATAATGTGGTATTTTTAAACTAAGAAAGATAAATTGTTTTGCTATTAATCTCTTTTCATTCATTTACATATTATCAAAAAAAAAAAAGTGTATGCACAGGGGGAGAGTTTCCTACATTTCAAAAAATTGCAATTAAAATGTATTAGTTATTAAGGAATGGTTGGCTTGTAATGTATTCACTTCTTTTTATCTATTAGCTTCACATGTTTTATTAATAATTTTTTCCAAATGTACTAAATACAGCTGAAGCACAGTTGTAATGTAAATCATGATTACTAATTTTAAGATGGTCAAGGAACAAATGATCTATTTAAAATTTTCAGCTTTCCCTGAAGTTTGTGTTAAGTTTTCTTGTAATACTTGTCACTCAAAATGCTGTTCTCCCTCACTAGGTTGCTTGGTTGCTGAGTGGTAAATGAAATAACTATTGAATGCTTTGCAACCTGAAACACAGACCATGTGAACTTTAATGTGCATTTGGTTTGGTTTATATGTTTTCACCTCTATTTTTACTACTTGTTGCATCACTTGGAACTTTTTAAAAAATACTTAATACATCTCCTTCTCCTTACAGGAAAGCCTTTCTCTGTGTCTATAATATTTTCAGATTAGAGATATGTAAAATTGTTCAGTTTTACTAAACAATTTAGGACCCGCCTAATTAGGTTAGGTTATTTGAACAAAACTCATTATGTCAATTTTTCCTGTGAAATAGAAACATATGAACAATTTTCATTTAATTTCAGGTGCACAGGATAGTGTGTTAATAGGCTCAAGTAAACATGGTAGTTTTTTGTTAAAGTAGTCAAAGGACAAGTCCTATCATTTCAGATTTTTCTCAAGTAACATACAAAGAAAGTATCTTAATTTAGCAAGCCAAGGAAAAATTCCTGCTCATTAAATGAAGGACTCTGTAAATAGAGTATTTGAAAGATTCAGTCATGGCTTTCATGTTGGTATAAGTGAAGCTGGGAAAAGAATCACTTTCATTGACTTCAGCAGAACAGTGACTGAGAATTTAACCCACATTTTGAAACAACTTTTGAACAACTACTGTAGTCATTAAGAACCACTTTTTAATTTTGTTACTCACAAGGATGGCCTACCCATATGTCTCCTTTCCTTTATAACTTAAATACAATTTAATCGTATACTTTCTAGGATTTAGAATTTATATACTTTCTTTTTTCAAATAAAGCCAAGGCACCGAAATTTTCTTTTCTTTAATGCCTTCAGTAGGAATATCTGGCCCAAACTGATATCTTGGTACAATGTTATTATTTTTGTTACCAGTAATATTCTCATTACAATTGTTCACAGCACTTCTTTTAATCACTTCCTGGAAGATCTCAGGAGTCTCAGGCTCTGTCATTAAAGGATTTACAATTTCAGCACCTGATGTTGTTTTGCACCATTTGAGCTCTTCTCTGAGGAGGCACAAAATTACTTTGCAGCTCTTAATTAAATTTTGCATTATACCCACAAAATGGCACTAATCTTAATTCAACAATAGAGATCACAAGGTACTGAGATGCTAAAGTATACCCCAGAAAGCAGGTTTTTCTGGGAGCCAGTCAAGGACAGCAGTGTTGCAGTGCTAGCTGCCCTTGGTGGGGCAGCAACCCACACCACCATCCCCACAGATCGTTCACTCAGTGTGTGTTGCCTCCTTCCTGGCCACTTCTGCAAAATGACCCTGGGGAATCGAATCATTTTTTAGTACATTTCTAAGGAACATTACCTTTCTGGAATCCCCTTGATGCAATGAGGTCAGGCATGAAGATGTTAACAGGAAATAATCCATCCAGGAGAGCATAATGAGAAGTCACTGTAGGGACAGAAGACAGAAACTTTATTTGGGGCCAGTTGGGAAGCAAGTATGCCCAGACTGAATTTTGGATACTTTGACTCCTCCTGTTGTAGTCTGCTACTTGTGTGAACTCTGCGTAGCTAATGTTGGAATGTTACTGCCCCCTTAAACTTCCAGGTTTTCCTGTATAATGACTGCAGAAAGAGGAGATAAGTATGTATATTGTTATCCTAATTTTAAAAACAAGCACAAAAAGTTCACATAAATTCTACTTACATTATTCTAAGTTTTTTTCTACCCAAGAAAGTTTAAAGTGTAATGAGCTAAAATCAGTAATAAATTCTTCAATTTGGTTTGTTTACTTCTGAGCTGCTTAATTCTATTATTTACGAAACTGCTTCAGTAAAAACATGGAGTCATCTGAACAAATAAGTAAAATACTTTTCCACCTACTGATTCTTGAATAAGCTTTTACAAAGTAAACTCACTTTGACAGCTGCAAAAAATGCATTCATGTAAGTCTGCATAATTCAAGGCCCACGCATTTACAAAAACTCCTAGTGAGGGAAATAAAACTAGAATCTAATTCTGAAGGAAATGAAAGTTTTATAGAATACAGAGAATGCACTTTAATTTATTACATGTGTTAGAAAGACAAATTAGAATACTACACTATTTGGAAAGCAGTAATCATAGGAATAGTATGGTCATTCTATTTTGTGGTCTTTTCTGAGCTAACAGAAGCTCTTCAGACAGTCCTTGGAGATGGAATTAACTCTAACTTTGGAGTCTTGAGTAGCAACTTCCAGAACACTTCCTGGAGCTTATTCTGACCTAAGTTGTCATAAACTTTTACTTTATGACAATGTTAGCTGTGAGCCTGCACACAGAGGATGAAATTTACAAAGAAATACATCCATTTAAAAAGTGTATATGTACTTTTCTACATGTCTATTTCCCTTTTAAATTTTTTAGGACAGTGATAAAATCCAGACCAAACCCAGATGATTATATTGACTACTTGGGTCAGAAACTTGCTTTAGAGACTGAGACTTCACTGAGTAATGGTGCTGATCTATATAGATTATTTCTACACCTGTTCTGTCAAGTACCAAACTACTCAATGTTTTTATATTACCTATGACAGATTCCTTTCTCTGACATTTCAGGATCCTCAAATATCTCTAGGATGCTACAGGAGATGTGTTTTTATCATTGGAAGTCGCATTTTATATAGCTGATATATTTTAAGCTCCATGTGTTAGAGTGTAGAGTGCTTTTAATGAACTAATGAGCAGTATGTTTAGTAATATAATTAAAGATAGCTTACCATTGCAAAATTTAAATTTGAATAACAGACAATGAAGCAAAATCTGTCTTTTTGCTGATGAGAGCCACCATTTGAACAAAACTCTCAGACTATCTTACTTTATGACACATGTCAGGATTCTTACTTGTCACATTCACTGTAACAGTGAAAACACCATCCTTCCTGAAATAAAAATCTGGGTTCCTATACAATCCTTCAGATACTCTAATAATATAGCTTTAAGTGGACCATGCAGTTAGTATTATATATATATGTATATATATGTGTGTACATACATACATACATACATACATATATATATATTTGAGCTTTTTTAAGAAATTTCAAAATAGATATTATATACTTCTTTTGGAAACACCTAGAGGGACTTTTTCTTGCCCTGTTTCCATGGTACTTGTAAATTCTAAGCAGTTAAGTACCCCTTAAATACTAAACATCTCCACAGTTCAATGTGATTGCATAATGGATTCTTTCTCTTTCCTAAAGAAAAATCTAAAAGACTGAAGAATATCTTTTAATACTACTGCATGGGTGACTGAATCAGAATTAAATTCTTTTAGAGAAAGGAAAGAATGTAAATAATTGATCTGGTGTTAACAATTTTCAATTATTAAAATAGAATGTTTAAAAGGAAGGTCTGAAATTATAGAATTTGACAAGGATTTAAGTAATATTTTTGCTTTTGTAATAACCCAAACATTTTTATTAACTTTTAATTTTGGAAGGAAATGTCAATTCACCAGGAAGAAAAGACATTTGACAGAGATTCTTACTTTTTCGAGAAATTTGGTTCACTGAATTTTCAGTACATACATTTAATTATAAAATTTGAAATTTTGCATATCAAAAAAGAGGATGGATCTCATAATATTTCAGTCATTATTTTGTTTCTGTTATTGTCCATGGATCATTTCACACAGATATATCTTGGAAATGTCTTGATTAAAACATTGATGGAAAGAGAAATAAAATTTAATTTCATTATGATAGAGATGTTTAAGAACTTCTGGAGAGGATGCCTGTATTTCAGGAAAAAATAAAACTGATCTATGGGGAAAAAAGGCTTGATCTGTGCTATTTCTTCTGGAAGTCATCTATTGTCTTCCTTGTCTCTGAAAAAAAAAAAAAAACAAACCACAAAACTATCTCTTCTTTAACCAGGTCTATCAAAAGTATTCATAAAATAGTCTAAAACAGATTGAGTTAAGAAGACCTGCTGGCTCATAAAATATATCTCTAGTTCTTGAAAATGATGGCTAGTTTTAAACTGAACCAATATATCTTTCTGACATTTAGTCACTTTGCTGGGTCTCTCTGAAGTTCCTTAGCATCCTCTCAAGCATGAGCTCGTCTAAATAATTTTGCATGGTTTGAGAAATTTTCCTACTTCATAGTTTGGCTGCAGTTACAGACCACTGAAATAAATACAGAGTAGTATGGTATTATGGATTGTATAAGGGTCCAAAGCCATGCTACTTTTCCAGGGTGAGCACCACAGCATACAGGACAATCCACTTGGCAAACCCAACATTACCTTGTGAATAAGAAACATTTCTCACCATCAACAGGCTCCACTCTTAATTGAAGTGCCTGTTTTGACATGTTTTATCACAGATTTAATGGGCCAGAGAATCTTGCCCTACATCTGGTGTATCCCTTTTCCTCCCTGGTTTTGTTAAGTCTGCAATGGGCAAAAGGGTAATCAAGTATGTCTGGAGAGACTGAGCAGACCTAATGAACATATGTTGTAGTTAATGAACATTTCCATGGACTTTGTCAGTGCACATCCTAAGGCAATTGTGGGCACTGAGTGGCTGTCATTTTCCGAGCTGCAAAGATGTTCAGTTAGCTTGCTTCAGCAGTAAGTCACTCCAGTTAGTGTTTCTATTAATAACTGCATTTAAAGTACCTCTAATTTTGCTAGGGGGTTGAGCTTTTGTTGGGAGCAGAATGCTTCAATGCTTGATTATTGAGATCCATAACGGCATGCTGCTAAGTGAGAGTGAATGGCTTGATTTCCTTCATATTTCATTATTCCCTTAAATCTCCTGAAGTTTTACAGATGAAAGGGAAGCTGAAAGAATATATGCATTTGGAGTGTTACGTTAGCACCAAGTCTCCTTGTACTGAAGGACTGCTCGCTGTCTGTCTCATTTCTTCTCTGCCTGGATCAGCTCTTATTCCCACTCTAGCTCTGGCTATGCAGCCTCATGAAATGTCTATCTACTTGCTCCATTGAATAACATTGCAAGGTTTTATTTTTGTGTCTGAGTATATGGGAGGGTGAGAGAGTCCACCAAGATGTCAGTGAGCATATGTCTATTCTAGTGTCTGGGGTATTTTTGCAACACAGATGTGCCAGCTTTGCTATCGTTTTATGTAAGCATGAGAACAACTTACCTCACTAAAATAGTCACAGTGGTATATGGTTATTTTAATTAAACTGTAAGTTATTTTAATGAAGCTCTATGGCTTTCTCATGACAGCAAATTTCACTTATTCTTTAGGATAGCAGGAACACAGCCAGGCTGAAACTGCATATACAGAATATTCACAAATCCTCAGAGAATGAAGAGTCAACTGCAGCACTCTGTACTTCCTTGCTTAGATAAAATGGCACAGTCTTTGACAACAGTGGGCTTTTTTTGTTGTTGTTGCTTTTTTTCCTTTTAACTAAACTACAGAATATGTACTACAATTTTGCCATCAACAACAACAACAAAAAAAAAAAAAAAAAAAAAAATGTCATGTAACTGATTCGCTGAGTGGTGAAAAGGCAATTGCAATTCAGTGGAGAAAAATGTAGAATGAGGCACTCATTGATGGGGTTATCACTGATACTTCTGGGAAAAGGGCAGCTTATGCTCTGTAGCAATCCAAGAAGTAAGAAGTGTTAGGAATGTTTAGGAAAGGAAGAGAGAAAAAATCTGAAGACATTGTTACTTCTTTGTACAAAGTACAGGAAGTCCTTCACACTACGTGCAGCTCTGGTTGCAACAGCAGTGTCCATAGAATGCTGCAGTGTCTCCCTCAAAAGGGATAAGCAACAGCTGTGAAAAGTAAGGAAGCTATCAGCACGAAGAATTTGCGTCGAAGAAACAACCATAGTGAAGTGTTTTGTTTACAGAGAGAGATGCTGGGAGAGGTATGATGCAGTTCTATAGAACTGTAGCCATAGAAAAGGTAAATAACAACTGTTCATCATCTTTCACATGAGTTAAAGGCATCTTTTTAAAAAATAGGGGTCACAGTTCATATAGGTTAAAAAAGTATCAGGACAAACACATAAAAGAAAAATTCACTCAAACCTAGAAACCCACAAAATCATTCTATCCAGCCCTGGAAGTCCAGAGAAGCTGTATATATTTGCTGTCAGATATCCCAGGGAAGCACACATCTGATTTATTCCTTTCTCAGGCATGTGCTCCTGTCCACTTTAAGAAACAGATTACTGGGTTTTATGTACCTTTGGTCTGACATGATGAAGAATTGCTTCAATGAAAATGAAAGGGATATATTTTTGTTTCCTGTAAAATACATAGACTAATTTATGAGCTTTTACTTCTCTTTGTCTTCCATTTAAGAATATATTACTGAATGACTTGCAAAGAATACTATGAATAACACATAATACATATATAACCACCTCTCAAATCTAAAGACGCAAACATTTTTCTTTAGAATATTATATATATAATATATTATACATTATATATGAATATTATGAATATTATGAATATTGTATATTATAAAGACTGCACTCCTTCTGTGCCATATTGTTGTCCTCATAGAACCTTTGAGATAAAATTCCCCTGTAAGCCACAGCTTGCATCATTCAGTCTTCAGCTACCATGAGTGACTGGAAAGGCTGTTACTCTGCAATGTTACACTTTTCAAAGAATCATAGAATGGGTCAGGTTGGATAGGACCACAGTGGACCATCTGATCAAACCTCCCTTCTCAAGCAGGGTCATCGTTTCACAGGACTAAGTCCAGATGGTGCCTGAATATCTTCAGTGAGGGAGACTCCACAACCTCTCTGGGCAACCTGTTCCAGTGGTCACCTGCGCAGAAAAGTTCTTCCTCATATACATGTGGAACTTCTGGTGCATCAGGGTCTGCCCGTTGCCTCTTGTCCTCTTGCTTGGCACCACCAAGAAGAGCCTGCCTGACTCCATCCTCCTGACATCCTCCTTATGGACACTTATTGGCATTGATAAGGTCCTCTCTGAGTTATATCTTCATGAGGCTGAACAGGTCCAACTCTCTCAGCCTGTCATTGTAAGAGAGATGCTCCAGTCCCTTTAGCATCTTTCTTGCCCTTTCCTGGGGCTGCTTCAGGATCTCCATGTCTCTCTTGTCCTGAGAAGCCCAGAAGTGGACATAGCACTCTAGATGTGGCCTCACTGAAGTCCATGAGAGTAATCTCACTTGCTGCCCTACTCCCTCTTTGCCCAGTACTGAACTCCACAATTTCAATGGTCATTAGAGCCAAGGCTGCCCACAGTCTCAAATCTCCATCAAGACCTCCTCTTCTCACAAACCCGCCCAGGATGCTCAATAAGCTCTCCTCTTCACACATTTGGCATGTTACAACAGCAACTAGACAGAATAATCAATCATTTCATTTATTTGATTGATCCAGTTGACATACCATCAGCTAGGCACCAGAGAGAAAAGTGATCCAATGCTGGTCAAAGGTGAGCATAGATGAGTACTCATGCAGAACTGCCCATGAGTTAATTATATTTACCACTTCTCCTTCTTCAGAAAAAGACAGAAATTATCTTTCTGTACCCCATCTCAGACAAAGCTCCTTGGGTGACTCAAAAGGATGGTCATGATATTCTCACAAAAATTGATTATGAAAACTTCAGTTGGCAATTAGTAAGGAAGACATGAAGGTAACAAGCCTCATTTTTGCTTTCCCTTGTTTCTCTATAGAGGTGATTACTGAATATCAATAAGCACAGATGAAATGTCTCAGAGGATTTTGGATAAAGCATAGAGAAGGGCCACAGGTAAAGTCTCAATTTATTGCAGTGTGCATTTAGCTCAGTTGTCTTTGCACAGACGACCAACAAACTTGTGAGATTTCAGATAGTAGGTACGAAAAAAAAAAGGAAAAAGGAAATTTATTGTTATGTTTATGCTTACTGTAGTTCTTGCTATTACTCTGTCTCTTGTGAGGTCTGGATATGTTATTTATTTTGTCTCTGGTATCAATACTGATCACAGCAGGCAGGCATCTGCTTCAAAGAAGTCATGTCTTAGCTGGCTCTTCTCTTCTCAATGGCAAAGTCAGCACAAAAGCCAAGGACTCAATAGAAATGAAACCACAATCTCTGTCTGGTCACTCCTGGTCAGGGTTGAGGTAATATGGAAGGATTATGACCTCAACTGTATGGTACTTGTTCTGTGGATAAATTGACTATTTCAATCTTCTGGGCTGTCAATTCAAAAACTTTTATGGACACTATACCATAAAAGAAAAAGGGGGAAAGAGAGAAAGAGAAACTGACTGTGCTCCTAGTAGCAGTAAAATCATTCTTGATATACATCTCTATTATTATCTATTTGCTTATTTCTCTTCTGCAGTCTTTAAGCTTGATCACTGCAATAATTATATTGCATAGCACCATTTATTTTAAGGTATATATGAGCTCAATATAAAATTACTACAATAGGAAAAAGGTTAAATATTATAGGCACATGCACGGTTCAACCCTATCTGATAAAATGGGGGGGGGAAAAACTCTGGAAGTAGACCTAAATATGCTTTTGCATATGTTGTGACAATTCAAAATGCAGTAGTGCACGGTTCTCAATGAAGTATAAAGGTTGCAAGACTGTTCTTAACAGTGCGGAAAGTAAGAAGGAAACATGAATTTAGAGATTTCAGCAATGCAAGTATGAAGTGTGGCCACAGAACAATCCACATGCCCTCTCCAGAGTGTTGGCAGAAGAGCAAGAAATCCCACCCATCAAAAAGTCAATTGGCCATTTGCAATGAAAACCTGGGATAGCTTATGGTTATACAAAATTAGATATTGATGATGTATTTAATGAAATAATAATAATCCTCTGGAGAGGAGGAAATCTTAGGACTTTATCAGGGAACATCTTTAAACAAGACATGGAGAGTGGCTAAAGTAGTTACCCAATTGTTTGTTTGCTTATTCATTTATTCAAAATAAAAAGAAAACCTGTCATGAAATATTTTTCTTTTAGATTAACAATCTTTCTGGAATATGTTACAGAATGTCAAATAAGTTCATATATTCAAACAATTCTCACTGAGCACTTAAGGAAATTCTCTTCTCGACTTAGCAAAAAGATGAAAGCCAGTATACTTAAAATTGGTGGTTGACCTCCATGAGCTCTTGTCCATTTCTCTGCTGTAGTCCAAAGATTTTCTTTTCTCTACTTCCTTCTAAAATAATCTTAAATTGTCCTTTGCAGATGCAAATACTTTCAATGTTTTTTTAACATGATAAAGAAATCATATTTGAAAATCATCTCAAGAAACCATAACAGAGGAAACCAACCTGATGAAAAACAGCTTTTCTTTATACCCAAATCTAATCTACAATTATTTTACTTATAATTCTTCTATTTAAAGTAAATCCCTACAGCTAGTGCCTCCAGTACAGTAACAGCTGTTATTCTGTTAGAATAATTGTCCTAATAAAGGTTTCTAAATAGAAGCTGAAATAACTTCACACATATATAAAAGCCATTAAGAACATGGTCAAACATATTATAACTGTAAGTTTCTCTTGCAATCAGCTTTCTCCTAAAAGCAATCTTACACTTATTTCATATATATATGTCGATTTGCCAACACTTTGAGCGCCATTTTGCATTTATTTAGTTAGAGGAACTACTTGAATAAAAAGCAAGTGGATAAACCTAAAATTTTCAATTATTTTAATTCTGTGAGACTAAATGCAATAAGAAACTTCATATAATAGAATAAATGTGTATTTTATACACTGAGTTTACCAGACAAGACACAGAACACATACAGAGAGATTGATAGAGATGCACATTTACCCTCTGCAGAATATTGCCTGAATTTTGTTGTCTATTGCCCAATGTTACTGAGGGTTTAGAATGAGTGGAGATGGCATTAAAATGTTAAAATTTTGTTCTTCAACTATGAAGTTGACTTCACCCATGTTCTGAAAGTTCACCAATTTTACTTAAAATAGAGGGGTTTTGTCTATCAATTGTAATTTAACCAAAATATTACATAACTCTTCACATTTACAAAGAAGAAAACAAGCCTAGATTTCTTCTTATTTTCTGTGTTCTGTGATACTACCTGAATCTTTCAGTAGTATACACAGCAAAACACAGCAATAGAAAGGCACAGTGAGATGATTTAGGAATAGATTTTGGACTTACGTCTGAATTATTTTGGTTTTATGAGGTTAGTTCCAGTTTCTATAGCCTTTGCAAGTACCTTTGGGGTAGCTGCACTTCATGAATTTGTCAGATTCTGATTTCAATTACACTGTTATCATGTTCGCATAATTTGCAACTACTACAGGTATAATTTCTGATTTACATTAATATTAGTTTAGTAAGAATTAGTCCACAGCTATTCTGGAAGGACATTCTAAAATGCCTCATGCCTGTCAGCTAATTATGTCTTTGAAAGCTTGTATTTTTAACATAATAAGCACTAAAGTATGCATTTATATAGGTATATTTTACATATATATTTGGGGTATTTTTTAATTCCTAAATTATAGAAGATTGTTCAGGCACTTGCATATTATTGACTGGTGCCATTCCTCCTTTCTTTCATTCCAACAGAATTATAGAATGAATTTTAACAAGAAATGGTTATAATGATAGAAGGGAAGTTGTTGCAGGCTTTTCACTAAAATTATGTGCCACAAGAGAGAAGGCAGTAGAAAGGAATGAGATGAAAACTAATTCTTTAGTCATAAGAGTGACTCTATTACCTTCTAGATGTTATCTATCTTTACACCAACAATTAAAAACATTTCTACAGAACGCATAACATATTTAACTATTTCTTTGGGTATTTATTTCAAAAGCACATCCAAAATAAAGATATGTAAACTAGACAAAGCAAGGACAGAGATTTTGTGGTCAGTACTATGGCTGAAGGCAGTTTGTGAAAGATGGTGTGCCCACACAGAAGACACAATTTCTGCTCTGAGATAGTAATCCATGCAAATGACTGATAAGGCGGGAAAAAAGTATTCCAGAATCTAAGAATTTTCAATGTACCTAAACTGTCACTGAAATTTTGGTGGTAGCTAATTTCTCTATATTCTTTCTAAAATTTACAAACATAGAAAAAAAAGTTTTAAGATATCATTATTAAGACTCCCCATGTTACCAAAGTTTCTTAAGTCCCTTATTAGTCCTTATTTATAGGCCATCAGTCCGTGGCTCTTCTTTAGAAAGAATTTGTTCACTTTTTTTCATGTTACTTCCTTTTCATTTTTTTTCTGAAACCTATAAGACAGTAGATATGGCAATTAATTAAAAGTGTAATGGGAAAATAATTACACTTAAGTAACGACAGAGATTTAGTAGGATATAACTAGACCCTGCAACTGAGATCCCAGTCTTGATTAGGGCACTCATCTGCCTCAACAGTACTTTCAACAGGCAGCTTTTTTCCATGTCCCTTTTCAGCAATATCCTAGAATCATAGAATCATTTAGATTGAAAAAGACCTCTAAATCATAGAGTCCAACTATTAGGCTAGTACTGCTGTGTTCACCGTCAAACCATATCCTCAAGTGCCATATCCATATGCTTTTTGAGCACTTCCAGGGATGCTGATTCCACCACTTCTCTGGGCAGCCTGTTCCAATGCCCAACCATCCTTTCAAAGAAACTTGGCAATATCCACTCTAAACCTTCCCTGCTGCAACTTTTGACCACTCCCTCCGATTGACTCCCACTCACTGCAACCTTCTTTCAGGTAGTAGTAGAGAGGAATAAAATCTCCCCTAAGATTCCTTTTCTGCAGGTTAAACACCCCCAGCTCCCTCAGCTTCTCCTCATAAGCCCTGTGCACCAGGCCATTCACCAGCTCAGATGGTCTTTGGACACTCTCCAGAACTTCAATGTCTTTCTTGCAGTGAGGGGCCCAAAACTGAGCAAAGGATTCAAGGTGTGGTCTCAGCAGTGCCAAGTACAGAATCACTGCCCTGGTCTTACTGGCCACTTTATTCCTGATACAAGCCAGCATGCCATTAGCCCTCTTGGCCACCTGGGCTCATGTTCAGCTGCTGTTGATGAGCACCCCAGGTCCTTTTCCACTGGGCATCATTCCAGCCATTCTGCCCCCAGCCTGTAGCACTGCCTGGGTTTTTTGTGACCCAAGGGCAGGACCTGTCACTTGGCCTCATTTAACCCCATATCTTCGGATTCAGCCCACCAATTCAGCCTGTTCAAATCCCTCTGCCTTCCAACTGCCCTTTCTTCACTTTCACATAACCAGCTAAAAACTATGACCTTTCTAGGTTCAGAGCTTTATACAGCTTTTCCAAAATTCAAGCGAGATGCTGGGGCATTCTTTGACTCCATTTTCACAAGCATCTTATCATTTGTCCTGTCATCTTTGCTCAAAATACATCCTGTTGACAACACTGGCAGGCCAGTGCTTGTCAGCACTGATTTTGATTTCCAGTCCCTTGAAATATATTGAAATATAAGTGCTGCATGTCCAAGGATGTAGACTTTAAGGGTTACTTATATTAACCCTTTTATTTAAAAACATTTTAATGATTACAAATTCACGTGGTTACAGATGTAATCAGGGTCCTAAAAATAAAATCTACTTATCTAGCTAAATGGATGAGGTTCACTGTGATTTTTAATTATAGCAATCTGAGTAATAGTCAGAAATATTAGTTTTGTGGAAAAAAAAATTAAAAGCTTTTTTCTTTAATTCAAAACTATGTAAGTTTTGATTCTACCTACAAACATGATAAAAAATTATACTTGAGAGTACTCACAGAGCATGACTGCAAGAAAAAAGGCAATATGCAAGAATAATAAACACAGAAAACTTTATCAAAATATATATTGTTTAAACTGAAAGGATGTTTTTATTCAGAAATACATTCAAACAGCTTAAAGATCCTATTTCTCACCATCTATTACATTATTAATCAAATAATTAAAACATAACTTAATTTTGTACACATATCAAGTAAAGTATTTTTTTCTTTCAGTTTTACAGCAGATTTTTGTTTGAATATCTGGTGCTGAATATTTTTTGGCATGAACAGGTGGCTTTTATATATCTATCAGTATCAAGATTAAACTAAACAGATTAAATTGTAATATGAATACATTATAAACACTTCTTGTCTATATCAAAAATATGCTCCAAGTTCAGCTAAAGCAAAGAAAACCAGCCATTTAACATTTAAGAGCTACACTAGACTCTAAAACTCATCACTATAACAACCATATAAAACTTGCAATACACACCTAAGAAAATTTACTGTAAAGTAGTATTTTTTTTTTTTTTTGTTCGAAGAATATGAATATGAATAATCAACTGAAGAATCCCATAGGCAGTCACTGCTTCCTATAGATTAATGAAGTTTCATCTTTTGATCAGAATCATCAAAGCTCCAGGACAAAGCATCAGGGCTCCAGGAATGCTGTAACATGGATGTTCAAAATTACAGCTTTTGATAAACTGCATACGGAGGAAAACACTTAAATAATTAAGGTGTTTTTCAAAACCTTGGTCAGAATCGCTAAAGGATCTGCAGCAATGTCTGCTTCTTTCTTTTATAGATTTTGAATTCAGTCTTAGGGACTTACATTGTGAGATCTTCTCTTCCTACTCTGCCAGACTATCCTTCAGAAACAATGTATATCACAGGGATTTTTTTCTGAGCATGATACATAGTCCTCTGATTTACCTGGATGTTTAGATTTCTTTGTCCTTTGATGTGTTCAGTCACAAGAAGAATTCTAGAACAATAGCCATTTGTCACTGCTGTGACAGTATCGAAGCCATCAGCTCTAAGAAAATCTTAGTGCTCCCACACCATACCATCCCTGCGAGCAGTGCTGGCAAACAGCACAAAGGTGGCACAGTGGCACTGATGCTGCCTGGGTCGTCAGCCCCACAACTCACAAGTGTTGAAATAATCCTACAACCAAGTATCCTCATGTGTCAGCACCAGTCTCAGA
The DNA here is from genome assembly GCF_024509145.1 of Vidua macroura. Lineage (NCBI taxonomy): Eukaryota > Metazoa > Chordata > Aves > Passeriformes > Viduidae > Vidua > Vidua macroura. The sequence continues at coordinate 97,781,325 of NC_071571.1, forward strand.
ACTTATATTTGTCACCGGTAGCATGGTGATCCCCTGTCTGTGGTCCTGCTCGTGCAGATCCAACTCAGAGCCACAAGTACCAGATTAGAGCTTTTTGATGTGCAGCTTCTTCCAATGCAAAATCATCAGTGACAATTTTATCACTGTCTCAAGAAAAAAAAATATTCCCTTTCCACACAAAATATCTGATTTTTTTCCAATATACAGTGTGTGGGAGTTTTATCCCTCACATCTGTTGGGAGGGCAGCAGTGGAAAGTTTTAATAGTGTCTCTCAGTCACTAAGACAACTCAGTTTTAACCCTCTGTGCAAATGATTTAGCACCTACCTCTTAAAACAGCTGTCATGTTCTTTTGAGGTTTCTTCTGTGATTCTAGTCCCAGATTTTCTTTATTTTTAAGATTAAAATCAGTGGCCATTTATTTTGAGAATCTGAAATATTTTGTGATTTCCCAGAAGTGATGCAAACAGGTGAGGCATATCTTTCATGTTTATCACTAAATCCATTAGAAAACAACTTAGAAAACATCTTTTACAATACCCTTTCAACTTTTCTGTATGTTAGAAAATGGAAATAACTTTAGACCTTCATACACTTCTCTGATAGCTCCCTGTACTTTTTTTCCTCGATAAGGCATTCTTCATAAGCCATCTGTCCTGCAGAAGGTGATGGCTTCTTTTTTTTTTTTTTTGTTTTCCAGTGCAATACCAAGGTAGGGCTGGGCCGCAGCTGACAACATCATTAAGCCCTGTCCCACTGCCAGCCCGGGCTGGGGTCTGCTGGGCCCCGTCCCGGCGGGGCCAGGCCCTGCTTTGGTGCAACGCTGGCTGAGCAGAGTCCCCCCTCCCAGTGTGGCCAGATCAGCCCATGGTGTGCTGCTGCTGCTGAGTCCTAGCCTGGCTGCTGAGATACAAGCCTCCCCCCGCAGCAACTGCTGGGCAGGGGGAGGGGAAGCCATCAGCCTGCAGCTGAAATTGAACAAAGCAGGGGCCGGAGACCAGCCACCTGGCCATAGAGGCCATCGCCGGTCTGGCCGGGCCCCCTGAGATCCCAACACAGCACCTGCAGCACAGCCTGAAAATCCATCACTGTGCGTGCTTCAGTCACTACCTGGCAGAAAATCACATGACCATCTCTGGGGCCCGGGTGAGATTTTAATTCTTTTACTGCACAGATGAGACTTGCAGACCTTCAATCCTCTCTGGAGAGGAGAGAAAAGGATAGACTGAAGACACGTAGAGAAACCACATGAAGAAGCCAAGGTCAGTAAAGAAGGAGTTAAAAGACAGATGGAAGAAGAATGGGGAGATGCCTTAGTCTTGGGCTGAAATTATTTTAGAGGCCACATTGAAATAACCCTGTAATTCATGGAAAAAGCAAGGGGGGATGGAGTGTTCAAACTCTAGACATGAGCAAGGGCACCTGTGCTGAAGCATGCAAATGTTGAAGTAACTGTGATCCCATGAGAAGTTTGGACAGAGAGAGAGAAAAGTGATGAAGAACCTTTGCCCCCAGGGAAAGAAAAAGATCTCTGTTCCCAGAGATGAAGATGATCTCAGAGATAAAGAGAACCTTTGCTTTTGAACAGCTCATCCTTAAAATAATACCCCACAAGCTGACATGCCCCATAAACACAGCTGTGGGAAGGCTGCAAAAAGATGGGAGGGACTTCACGATTGCATATTTCCAGGCAGCTGCTATTAATGGAAATTAAAAGAGAGAACTGTTCTTGTGGAGAAGTCTCCATGGCATGGCAAGAGAAACTCCTCTCCCTAAGGGAACTGATGGAAGACTACTCTAAAAGTGGTAAACCGACTGAAAATCCCAAGTTTTGTCTCTTTACATTGTCAGTGAGAAAGAAAATAGGGTGTGGGGGGAGAAGAGAATTGTTTTGAAGGTTTTATTCCGATTCCTATTATTCTTTTAGTTCTGTTAATAAAGTTTTCATTATATCCTTTAAAGTTTGAGTCTGCTTTGCTCTTCTCCTAATCCTATCTCACAGCAGGAAATGTCTAAATGATTCTAGTGGGTGGCCTGGTGATTTTGGCCAGCACAAAACCCACCACATTATGTGGTGCATTGGCCAGGAAATCTAAAATTGGCAAACCAAAACCACTACACAAGGTTTTCAGAGAGGTACTTAAAAGGATGCTTAGAGACGTCCGTGAATTGCTTTCAAAGCTGTGCTACTGGCAACTCAGAAAAGTCACGAAATCAGCTTCCAGCACACTGGTGAAGAAATACTTGAAACCAAGAGCATTGGTTCCAAATGCTCTTGTGAGCATTTTCTTGATGGCAGGTGGTGGAAATGTTTACAATCTTTAATTTTCATTATGTAGGATTGTAATCTTTTAAAAAACTCCTGTTTTCTTTTTATAGCTTTTGTAAGCTCTTCAGTACCTTGCTATTTCTTACTCTTGATACTTCAGAATACAATTTACCTTCATAAGAAAGAAAGGACTGCCATGCATCATTAAATCAAAGTTTCACACAACTTGGAATTCCATGTCTGACATGTCAATTAGTGTGTACTTAGGGAAAATCACAGGTAACAGGACAAATATAACATGATTTTCCCTTGCAAAATGTTTAAAATAAGATTATCTTTAGCACCAGGAGATCAGGAACAACATTGTAATGCTTGTACTTCCAGTGCATGTGCCCTAGAAAATTAACAACAGGTTTTTTATCCACATCAGAAAAGCAGAACCTTTGAAAGGGCGAAGAACCCTTTCATTAAAATTGCTGGGAAAAAATATTTAGAAACAGAGTTACTCATAAGGGATCTTTAATTTTCTTCTTTCAGGATTCAATATACAAAAAAACATTATTCAAGTAAGAGGCAATTAAACAATAAATCATATGAGGATGAAGCAGTTACACCTTAATTTAACCAGAAAAAAACTGTTAAATGATACAAAATTAACCTAGCCACTTACATCCTGTTTCTGAATTCATGATTCTCTAAAACTGCAGCTGTTCCAGCAGTGATTAGCTGAAATAAATAAAAGAGATTGTCCACTTTAAATATGTACAATACCTATTTCTCACTGCTTCATCTGAATTTTTATTAGCTAGCACTGGTTAGTAAAGTCATATAAAACGGGCTTAAATTCAACTGCAGTGCTGTTCTCCATTTGGAATGAGTCTTTAATTTCTTTTCATCTATGAGTATTCCTAGATGCAGCAGTATGAAACTTTGATTTCTTGAAATGACTGAATTATTTCATTCCATTTTGCAATGAAACCTTCAAATAATAAAGATCTCAGAATCAAATATTAAAAACAAGTTATATTTCCTATTAATTAAAAATTGAATATAAACAATGTTGAAACATTTTCTTTCATTTTTTAAGCTTTTCTTTTTCAGGCACAAAGTTATGTGCCTCAATCCAGTTGAAAGAGGATATTTTCTTTGCCTATTCTGTTTCTTGTTGCTAATAGAAAATATTGTATTTAGAATTAAATTTCTGATAATATCTTTTCTCTCTGTTTCTCTTATTTTTCATTCCTGTCTAAATACTATGAATCCAAACTCTGCTGTCCTTTGCCACCCCACACATCAGGAAAGCATTACTCCAGTCTGTCACAAGAGTGTGAGAACAGGGATGTGCAGGGTAAATAGGCATGTCTATTTGAGCAAAGGTGGCAAGGGATAATAGAGTTAGGAGCCAAGGCTGCAGACTAAACGAAGATGCAGCTTGCTTAGCAAACAAGGCACAGAGACAGTTTCAGCTTATTTAAAAACTTGTCCAATAGCCTCTGCACAAATACTTAGGGATCATAAGTTTCTGTTCCAGTCAAGTCTTCTTTCTCCTACAGCAGCCAGTGACTGACTGTCTTGGGAATTATTTCCTGATTGCTCTGGAAAAGGCCATTCCATAGTTAAGCAATAGCTCACAGCAATATTAACTTGAGAAAACTGGTATGCAGGATTTAGAAAATCTTTCATGGAAATATGAAATTCCAGGAGATAAATTAAAGCGCAGGGAAAATCTATGTGAGTTGAAAAAAAGAAGGCAGTTCATACTGATGCATAAGTCAGTAACTTTCCTTGTAATATAATCAGATATTCTAGACAAAGGGAAAGCACTGAAACCAATGGTTAGGTTTTTCTTAAATCTGGCTAAAGAATTAAATATCTAATTAGAATTCTCAGTCAATGCTATCTTAATTGACTAATACATCATTCTGTTAACACTAATGGTAAATTAAATATGCTTGATCGATATTCAAACAATGAATTCTGGTTAATTGACGTTGATCTTAATGGGCATTACTTTAAAATATTAGCTGATGTACATCCACAGCTGTAGGGATTACATATTACAATATTAATTTTCAGGATATCATTTGCAAGAAACATTAGTGAGTAGTTAGTGAGCTTTCCTTATATATGAAGAAGAATTGCAACCAGTCATATCAGAAAATAAAATTAAATTATCCCCTTACAAATAATATATTATTTTCCTCATTATATCATTTTTCCTTTTCCTTTAAAGTGACTACTCTGAAAAACTAAAGACTTCTAAATCATAATTTACAAACTCTGGTGAATTATGCTCACATGTAAAATGAATTAAATAGATTAATGAAAAAAAAAAAACAGTTACAGTAAAATGCAAGTACATACAGACAAAGAAAGCTGTAGACTAAGGAGCTGAGATCAGATGTCCAACTGTTGGATTCTGAAGGCTCTTAATGCCTCCTGGAATGGAAGTTAGAGTGATTCAGATTGGAAGTTCCAAAAGAGAATAGCCACAATTAATATCTAATTTTCTAGCAGCTTGAGAAGAGTCAGCTTGAAGGAAAACAATATTCAATGGATGATTTCTAGCACTTTCTGAATCATTGATTTCTAGTTTAAATTTTGGTCTTGTTTTATGGTAGATGACTAACAGAATCATGGCCTGAAAAGTCATATGGTCTTTATTTGTACCTTATTATTTAGATTTGTATAGCAGGTAAATTCTAGGAGTTCACCATTATTTTAATTAATGTTTTAAACAAGTTTAACATCTTACATTCTTATGAGGATTCTTTTATTGTATATATAGATATACATAGATATAAGACTCATTTATTTGATGAAAAAATCATGTCTAGTGTTTCAGAAGACATTTCAAAAAGCTTTACAAAATAAATTATAGTCCTAACAAAAATGAAAATTAGGAGCACTCTTCAATTTACAAAGCATGTGTTTCTACTGTAATGAGTGAGCAGAAAACAGCTGTACAATCTGACTAGACTCAGTTGGCAAGAATTTGGTTAAATTAACCCCGCTTTGTCCAGAGGATAAAACCATATTTGGGAATACAATGATCTAAAACAGCTGAAATAAAGAGAAGTCTTGCTAGCATAAATAAAAGGAGACATTAGCAGAACCTCATTCGATACACTGAGAATTCAACTCACATTAGAGGTCACTGGTTTTGATTTTCACCTGAAACACTGAAATATACAACTGAAGTTAAATGGAAGCCTTCAAAGAAATTCCACATTGCAGCTCAGCAGTTATAAGTAAATTAAATTATCTTGACTTCTTCATTTTCCTTGCTATCACCTCTTATCACAGCAACTTCAAACTAGCAGTAAGCCATGAGGCAGTGACACGGGAGACCAGGGCTTGACCTCCCATTTTGCCACAAATTTAAATGTCATCTTTGGCAACTCAATTTGACTTCGTCCAAATTCACAAAGTCAACTATGCATGAAAATTTCAGTTGATTGCAGTGAGAAACAGTCTTCTAAATATTTCTCTATATCTGAGGTTACTGCATCCAAATCTGGGGTCTCCAGCACAGGAAGGACATGAACCTGTTAGAGTCAGTGTAGGGTATGGCCACTAAGATGATCACAGGGTTAGAACATCTCTCCTATGGTGCTGAGAGAGCTGAGGTTCTTCATCCCAGAAAAGAGAAGACTTTGGTGTGACATCCTTTCAGCCTTCTAGTACCTAAGTGGGGCCTGCAAGCAAGACAGAAATGGACTTTTTACAAAGGCATGTAGTGATAGGATAAGGGACAATAGTTTCAAACTGAGTCTAGGTTTCAATTTAATTTTAGCAAGAAATTTTTTACTATGAGGGTGGTGAGGCATTTGGACAGGTTGCCAAGAGAAGTTGTGGATGTCCCATCCCTGGAAGTGTCCAAGGCCAGGTTTGATGAGGATCTGAGCCACCTGATCTAGTGGAATTTTTTCTCTGCCCATAGCAGCGGGGTTGGAGCTAGATAATCATTAAGATCCTTTCCAAACCAAACCATTCTATGATTTTATGATCTGACTCCAGTATTGCTGTTATGCCTGTAGTCAATGCAGCTCAAATCTGAACTCATATCAGTCTTTATAATATTCACATTGCATTTGTTTAGGCTCTCAACTGCTGACCCATCAGCTGACTTTACAATCAAATAAAAATTTGAGCTTTAAAGTAGTTTAGAGAGTTGTGACTTTTGTCCTGTGACACTTAACCTGTGTAGTTATTAAGAATAGTAGTGAGCTATGTGCACCAAAAGTGAATTCATCTCCAATCCTCTGAATGCCCTGTCAGTCAAAGATGTTGTATACCTTCTCTTCTCTATTTTCACAGGATTTATGCCCTGCTTTGTTGTTAAGCCCTATTCATTTGGGTTTGTTTTATTCTGAGGTTTTTTGATGGAGTTGATGACCTATTGACCATAATTCACTGAAATAAATTTCTAGATAGCCCCCTAATGAATTTGAATTCTACCTGTGTGAAAACTCTTTATATTATCAAAGATGTCTCTGACACCTAATACCCAGAAAATTACTACCTGAGAGCATCATGTTGCTTTATTAGTATAATCTTATATTGTTGGTCAAAGGAAACTAGAGAGGAGAGCCATTTTAATGGATGCATAGAAGCCACTTTTAGCACAGGTCATAAAAATCAACTCTTGATAAATGAAGCTCTGAACTCACTGTTATTCATCACATACCTGGGAGAGTATAAACACACATCACTTGTGTTAGTTCCACTGAACACACAGGTAGGTGAAATTCTGCACCTACATTAGAAGAGCAGCTGAGCTTTTCATGGGTATAAATGATGTAAAAAATCTAAGGACTATAAGGCGGGTATAGTCATCTTGTAGTGACAGCCCCAGAAACCCAAATCTCAGCTGACCAAAGCTACCAAAGTTTGTTCAAACTCTCAGCGAGTTTAAACACATCAGAACACATGCACACATGGGCATAAATATACCCCCTATCTTGTTGGGCCTGAGAAGAGAAAATGTAGCTAGAATAATAGTAGCTACAAGTATCTGAGACAGATGGTATCTCAGGACAGCTAAAGCAACTATTAGAAGAAACGCAACAGAGCATCAGCTCTAGATACACTCTGTAAAGTAATGAATGCTGTTGCAGAGCTACAGCTAATTAGAAGGGATTCAAAACCAGCTATATCTTGTTTTGTGCCCAGCAATATGCTAAATATGGACACTGCCACACCAGCTGAAGCAGAAAATGTCTACAGTAAAGGCTCTCAGGTAAATGGTTTGCAGGGAAATTGCACTAACACAACAAAAAATAAACTAGTACTCACAATATGCATGTAATAAAAAAGGTAAATGTAGCAAAAAACCTTCTGAGACAACTCTTTTCTGTGATTTTATTTTTTGGATTAAAACATTAACAAATCTTTCAAATTGCACAGGTAAATTATAGTAAAGAAAATCACATCATTTTTAACCATTCATGGCTGACTTGATCTGACCTACTCACCAATGAGCCTTGGTTTTAAGATTAAAAGAGCTGAAAATACTAAAGAATCCAAGACTCTGATTTCAGAGTCTCAAAAATACAACTATTTAGATGGAATTTTTACACTGGAATAATCTCAGAATTGGTCTTAGAGATATGTGCATTAAAGTGTTGTGATAGATTTTGTGGAAGAAAGAGACAGCATAAAGTGCTTACCTGGCATTTCTCAGTGAACTTTTCCATTGGATACCATAAGTATTATGTTCTTCAGAAAGAAAGAAAGAAAGCTAGTTTATTTCAATTTTTTCCTGCCTTTCTATGTAGTGTTGCATAAGCCATATGTCACTAGGGAAAGAAAAACAAGAGAGAAAGACAGTAACCTGTAAAGTGGGAAAAGTGGGACAAGTCTAGCAAAGAATAGGAATGTAAGATGTTTTGTGATATGCAAAGAAACTTTGTTAAAGAAATCTTAAGGTTTCAGTGCTCCAGTGTAGGAATCCCCTGGTCTCCTCTGAGCACAGTGGGGGAATCCTACGTGGACAAAGATAAAAGACGAAATGTGCTTTTCTCCTCAGGACTAAATCCTGATTATTGTTAGGAGCCACCTCGGATCCAGGTGACACCTCATGGCGTAACAGGCTATTGACACTATATTAATTCAAAAGAAAAGACTCCATCCTAGCACAATTTGGCTTTTTTTATCAAAATGACATCATACTGCTTTTCAGTTGCACAATTTGAAGAAATAAAAAAGTCTGATATTGACCTATTTCTGCTTTGATATTGGCCTTAACTTCAACATCTAAAGTTTATTCATCTCATTAAGGCTAGATATTTAGATATGTCTGCAGGCACAAGGAAAAAAATACAGTGTCCCCACTGGGTATGACAACTTATCTTTTGGACAGATATTTTTCAATTGAGTATAAAACCAGCTGTGGTAACTGGCATAGTTAAGACTCCTAGCTATACTTAAGAGAAGTGAAATTTATGTTTGGCATTTGCTTTATTTGCACATCTGACTGCATTTCTCCAGCACTGTTGAGTAGCACTGCTTACACACTGTAGTCATGGCTTGGTCTCTCGTACTAGCAGTTAACACCATTCAAATACAACAGGGAGATCCAAGGGAGATGTTTTTTCTTAGCTTTGCTTAGTCACATCTGTAAGCAAGTATATTATTATTTATCAAGAAAAGTTTTAAAAACATAAATAATCATACTGAACTGGACATAGGATTTCCCTTGCATCTCTGATTTGTTTTTCTTACTGTGTCCTCCATGTGGTGAACCCACCACCAATAGTGTCTGTACATTATTTTGCAAATGTGAAATGTTTGTTACCCTTGAAATAAAGCTTAAAGAAAAAAAATAAACAAGATCTGTCCCTTAAAACTATATCAAAGGAAAAAAGTACAAACAATATGAAAGAAAATTTAAAACTCCTAAAACTGGAATGTCTAATTAACCAATTGCCCTTTTTTATTTGGAATGGACTTGAGTGAAGAAAAAATATTCAGAAGGCAAAAATAATTGCCGATGATATTAAAATCAATAATAGCTTTTCCTGCTATCAACAGAGCTGTACTTAAATTAAGAAAAAAAAACATGAAAAGGAAAATGTAAAAGCAAAAATGCAATAGAGCTAAAGAACTCAGACTCTTGTCTGCATGAATCAAAAACTTGATACTTGCAGCAGAAAGATTCATTTCTAAACAATTTGAGTTGCCTTAGGAACTCAGGATTCCCTTATTCATAAGCACAAATTTGTTTCATTTGGTTTGCTGCCTTCTTAGGAGTTGATAAAAACTTTATTTTATGAAATTGAGCATCTCACACTTTTGAACTTTAAGCTCAGCTTCAAATACTGCTGTCAGGCCTTATCACAGATCATTTTTATTACTCATTATATTTATTATAAGATTAACCCTCGGGATTAGTTACAGTGCACAAACACTGAGAAGCACATAATATCTCTCAGAAAAAAAAATCAGCAAAGACTTGGTCTGAAGATGGATATATGAAAAATAAGCAGACAAAAAGCAGAGGTATGTGTTTTATCACTTTAATATTTTATTACAGGTAAACTTGTTTGGTATAGAGGGGTTTGTGTTTTCTTCTCTTCTCTTCTCTTCTCTTCTCTTCTCTTCTCTTCTCTTCTCTTCTCTTCTCTTCTCTTCTCTTTCTTCTCTTCTCTTCTCTTCTCTTCTCTTCTCTTCTCTTCTCTTCTCTTCTCTTCTCTTCTCTTCTCTTCTCTCTTCTCTTCTCTTCTCTTCTCCTATTCTTCTTTCTTTTCCTTTCAAAGCAAGAGCCTATGGTATATCATTCTATATATGTTATCCTTTAGCCTTTCCTTTAACTAAATAGGGCAACAGATGTTGGGTCTGAAACAACTTAACGACATTGAAAATATTTCTGGTTTTATACTAGTATTATGAAAGAGTGGTTCTCTAAGAAATTAAATAGAACAAAACTAGTCCTATTTCACTTCATTTTCTTTCCAGGTTTCCCTATACTCTGCCTCAAAAAAATATATTACAGATAGGCCAGACTAAGCAAGTGATGGATCTTTTAATTTTAGCATAAGTTTGTTACGTAGAGTCTGACTGCAAAGTTCAAAACTGGATGGTCATACAGGATATGCTCCTGCTAGCTCTTTGTCCTACCCTTTCAATCGTTTAACCTCAATTTCAAGCAATTGCTCTTCATCTGACAAAAGCCTTTTCAATATTGTCTCTCCTTTCATTTTTCTTTGCAGAAAGTATATTTCCTTCTTAGCAATTCCCCCTTGGTGCCTGCTAAAAAGTTCCCAAAAATATTCTATCTATTCTCTAATCTGCTAGGAATGATATGAAACTTGTAAGCTCTACCTCTCTCTCTATTTCAAGGATTTTTTTTTTAAATTCTTGGGAATTAAAGAGCATTTTTCTTAAAAAAGTCTGATTAAAATATTTATTCTTTTGGAATCAAATTCATCATTTGAAAGTGCTGTTTATAAGAAATGTGGCTGATAGAACAGGTTGAATCCCAGATAAAGCTTTTCACGTTTTCTCATATATGAATCACTGATAATTGAGTCCAAGAGTGGAGTTGTGTACAAAGACTGTACTAGGACTACAGTCTCACCATGAAGGCAACCTGGCATCATTCATGGCTGCTGCATGAGTAACCATGCAAATTGTATGCCTCCCTTCTTTATTATCATTCTCTTTAGATTTCCCAAATCTTGAAAAAAAACCACAAAAATTTTGCCAGTGGGCTTAGAACCACTGAATTCATATGAATTGAGCAAATTGACTAGAAGTGACCAGTATTGACCAGTGCTTCATGAATATGTCTCTTTGATTATTTCTTGGAAAGGAACCAGAAAAAAAAAAAAGAAAGAAAAAGGTGGTGCAGTGTACAAATTAAAATGGAATCACTATTCATTAAATAAATGAAACTTGCACTTGAGAGAGAGATAGTGCCACAGACAGGATGTTTACCTAATGAGTCAAATCCTGTGAGCTTAATTCTGCATTGTAGTCGCACTTTGGTAATTCTGAAGTAGCCCCATTGAATTTCTGAATTTATTCTGAGTTTACTATAATGTGTGTGGGGACTCCAGTTGTTCAGGACTGAAGGTCAGGCTCCCAAACCTCCGCACATTTGCAAGGTCTCCATGTACTGGCAGAGCCTCTCTGTTTCTTGGGCAGCCCTGCCTGGATCCCAGGTGATCTGACTCTCCACATAGCTCTCTTACCTACCATTTGGTCCAGCACGAGGTTTGCTGGTGAATTACACACATATACTCCCATGCACACTGGCTTTGAGGAAGATACAACAACTTTGGTAACCTCTGGCAGCCACCACCAGGTACACACACTGTGACCCACAGTTCTGCTCCAGCTCCTGTAGCTGAGCCTCCCCCTCACTTTGTTCACCCCAATTTCCCCAGTAGTTACACCAGTCACACCCAAGTGGCTGGGGCTGAGACCTCCACTACCTTCGGTAGCTGGCACCTCTGGCAACAGGGCACCTTAGTCTGACTCCTGCTGCTGGCACCAATCTACTCACACAGGTCTCACCAGTAGCTGGCAATCAGCCCTCACAGCCCTGATACAGGAAATGGAGAGTGAGATTATGCAGAGGTTTTTAAGAAATTATTTAATGAGAAAATGGGACAGACTGTGGTGGTCCGACACCAGGCTTTGTCAGAGAAGTGTACTGGCGAGCCCCAGTTTAGACACACCAAGCCACTTTTATATGCCTTTCTACTTAATTTCCACTTTGTTTCACCCCATCCCTTCCCCTTAAGTGTTTTTTCAGAAGTTTTACATTGTCCCACAAGCTGCTCTTGGATATCTCAAATCATCATGTTCCTCGTGTTTCTCCCTTCATATTAGTATAAATTTCAGGTTGTTCCTCTTCAATTCTGTGCCTGCAGTTTCTTGGTGGCCCAACAATTACCCACTTACCACTTCTTCCTTTACTTTTGATCCCTCTTTGCATTGAAAAGTTTCCTGCCTGCATGCCCTTAACAACAAGATGCTCTCAACCTACATATATTCTTACCAAGTGGGATGAGCTGGATCAAGAAACTAGACCCATTGAGTTTCTGAGTTTATTCTGAGTTTCCCGTGGATAGCCTATGAAATTCCAAGGGCCAGTTGGTTTTCTAAAAGAAAGGATATCTATTCTAAAAGAAAGAATTCGCTATCAAGAAAGCACGATACTGAGAACACCAAATTTTCCATTTCTTAATCCCAGCTATCATGAAAAGTAAGCAAAATATTTATTATGTTGATGATGTAACAAGTATTTTTATGACATCAGAAACTTCTGGACAATTCTTCAAGTACAGTTTCATATCAACCAAAAACTCCCTGCTAAACATAAGGACACTGTACAGGGCTGAAATAAACCATTATTCTGACATATTTGATACAGTCCTAAGTTTATGTGGTGATGTTCTTGTTTTTAAGGTGAATATATGCCCTATGGTATGCAGTAATGGATAATTGATAAGTACATGTAAATATTTATAGCAGAAACAAGTGGGTTATTCCCCACAGGGGATTTTTTTGTCTATACCTTATGAGGTAAAGAAATATTAAATCTCTCTGTACAAATAAATTTCTAAAAACAGCTTAAAGAACAACTGAAGCAATACAAACTGTAACTTAAGGGCCATATCAAACATAATTTGTGTCAGAGACTAAAATTCTCTTTAAAAAATCTTAATTGAATACTTGTGGTACTTATTATTTCACATACATAGATAGGGAACAGAACAGGAAAAAATAAATTAAACAATAATAAACACAGACAACATTATTGAACACAAGCAATTTTTTTATCACGTAGCAGAATGGTTCAATTTTGTGTGAAGTCTAAAATATTTCTTTTAATGTAAATGGAAATGAGATATCAATGTGGTTAGGATTTCCTAATGTTTGTTCTTCAATTTTTATTTCATTATATACTGGCAATTATTTTTAAGAAGTGTTTATAAATTTCAAATAAGAGTCCATGGTTGCCCAAAATCAAGCTCACAATGTATCTTCATTTAAATGTGTACAAGACTCAGTTTATCAGATATTTGTGTGCATCTCAGGCCTATATTTACAGTTAATAACATTTGTTTTTTTAGTGAAAAGGAGGTTCAGATGCAGGTAGAACTCCTCAGAAACAGCTTTAAGACAGAAGAAGTACAACAACTGCAGGCAGTCTGTTGTTTTATAAATGCTATAAAAATGCATACTCTGATTAATCTGTCTACTGCAAGTTGTTTCCTTTATGGTCCCTTGACTTCTACAACTTCCTCAGGCTTGATTAGGCTCAGATCAACCCACTGAAGCAGCAGCTACCATGCTCACAGGTCATCAGTCCAGAGACAGCCCAGAAGATATTGCAAAGAGAAAAGGATCTTGCATTTACAAGAGGAGAGATGCAGGACAGACTCAACATGCTGTGCCTCTGGAACTGCAGAAAATAAACACAGAGAGATTTGTAGAGCAGAGAAAAGGTTGATATCATGATGCCCTGGGAACCATGGTCCTGTCATTAAAAGTGAAACAAAACACACAAGCAAAGAGGAAACTACAGCACAAGCTGGGTAACCCTGAAGCAGGGCATTTGGCCTTGCATCCCAAGTGCCATTGTCTCAATACTCTGAGACAACATTTTGGAGGACAAAAGACCATCTCTATTGCAGGTAGCCAGAGTCGCGCTAAAAAGGAAGAGCTACTTCTTGCCATAGGAAAAAGTTAAGTGAATCATTTAGAGTGGAAAATGAGAGAGAAACTTGCTACAGAGGTCTACACCAACCTCCTTATAATGAAGCAAAGTAATATATGGAGACAAGAAAGCAGGTGTAGATAAATGATCTAAAATTCCATTTCTCTAAAATCTAATCAAATCATTTAATATTTATCTTACAGCAAAGATTGTTTATACTGGTGTAGTTTGTGTCAGATGGAACTGAATTGCCAGGCTGCCCTGAAGTTATTTTCAGACAAACCATCACTTGCAGAAACAGTAGTACTGATAACTTCACAAAGTAAGTTTGGCTTGTTTTATAGCCCAGTTTGGCAGCTTTGAATGTGAAAGCAGTCATTCATGAGTTAGCATTTTGAGGGTATGTCTCTCTGATGTAGTCAGTGCTGAGCAAAACTGATTACCAGGGCATGTACAGTCATGAGAGGTTACAAACATCAGCCTGGGAAAAGTGCCGTGCTAACATTTGTCCACTGATGCAGCACTGGAGCTGGGCTCTTTCCAACAATTTTTACTGAACTGTGTCATAGACACTCAATGGCCCATCTGTAACACAAAAAATTGGTGTAAAATCCATTTTGTAATTTTTTATATGTTGTTGCTGTTGTTTGGTGCTTTTCCTCCATTTCCCAATATTGTAGTCGGATTATTTCTTGACAATGTCAGTTCTCACTTCTTGAAACAGCAATTAATGAACCTTCTGCTTGCTCAAGAGGTTACACTGTTAGATAAACAGAAGCTAAACTTTATATTTAAAGACAAATCTAATGATTTTAGGTTGATTTCATAATTTTCAAGGTGTTTAGATTTAAATGCCTACCTATATTTAGCAATATTGTTCCTATCTATTTTATCAGACAAATTCTGTGTTTCAAAGTTTAATTCCTATGTTAATATTTAGTCATTTATTGATGTTGTTATTGTTACTGAAATGTGTTTAGTTTTTTCTAAATCCTGGTGTCATATTATTATTTATACAGTTAAATCTGTAGAGAAAAACTGAAGAGCTAGTATTGACAAAGTTTTTAAAGAACCTAATGTTATTGAAGGTCAGGCTAGTCATTCTGATCATGAAGTTCAGAATTATGCCCTCAGAGAACCCCTAGAGAATATGGATAGTTAAGGAATAAGTCACAAAGAATTAATCAGAGAAGCAAAAGTAAAAACCTGAAGTTAAGGAAGCATGGAAAGGCTAAGCCTAGAGACAAATGAAAAAGGAATGGGAGGAAGCAAGTCTACAGTGAAAAGAAAAACAAAATCAAAACCAGAAAATAATGATGTAGAAAATGACATATTAAGCAAGTTGCTGCCATACTGCACAAACTGTAGTATGCCTCTTTCAAAAGATTCCCTCATACTGTCTTGAAGCTTATGGTGAAACCTTTGAGGGTTTCTCAGTTATGAAAACATCACTTGTGCATTTACAGGTTAAGCTGAATCCTATTTGCAATTCACTCAAGAAATCAGCCTTCAAAAATTTATTGTACCATCTAAGAAATAACAGCATGTAGAAATGGAAATTATCTGAATTTTCTTCTTTGTGAACTAGAGGTACTAAAAACAGGAACGAGAAATCAGAGAAATCAGTACTTCAATAGTAATTTACCAGAAAAAAAAAAAAAATACAAGGATTTTGAATGGGTTTTTACACAATTTAATTTTCATTGATATTACTTAAACTTTCTCTTTTACCTTTCATCTTTGCTCTAAATTAAACAATAATGTTCCTTTAAACTCTAAATTCTCTGGGGTTGTGACTACTGTCATTGGATACTAACATCTGTAGTGGTGATGGTAATGGTAATAATAGTACGTAAATATTTTTACAACATAGATTCAAATCCAGAACCAATTTTAACATCTTTTGCCTTCAGATATTTGAAAATACCAAATTTAACAAAGGGAAAATAATTAGCAGTCATTTCAAGAGCTGATACCACTGTGTTCTCTTTCTTCAGAAGCTAGCACTGATTGCTTTTCCAGTTTGTCATCATGAAATATAAAACATACAGTTTAATAACACTGCCAAACCTAAGCACTGGGGGGAAATAAAAAAAAAAAGAAGGAAAAAAAAAAGCCCTTACATGGACCTAAAATGATGGGATACCTAGATTTATTTTTATATTTCTCTTCTTTTATTATGCTTCTTATCAAGTGTTGTCACATCCACATGACATAGAAAGATCATGATTTTTTTTTTTTTCCTTACTGGAGAGAGATGGAATTGTCATCACAAAGTTCATGTGGATGGGAGGTTATAGAAAAACATAACAATTACTGAGAAAATTGACAATATGGGATGTTAAACCAGTGAATCTGTTGGACAGCTAGAAGCATTTAGGGTTTTGTAGCTATAATCTAAAATTATTTGTCTGTGGGAGGACCACAAGGGAAGGATTCAGAGACGTCACGGTGCTCTCACCTCACCCAGAAACCTGGTGCTGGCTGTAGCCTTTGCACATGCCACATGCCCTTCAAAGGCTGGTGGCCAAACCACAGCAAGCTCCTGCCCTGCTTTCAGAGCTGTGGGAGTGAGTATTGCTCCCTGATTCAAGCATATTATTTCTTTGGCATTTAGCACAAACTGAACCATATTAGCCTGGGCAGAGGAAACCAGTGCAGCAAAGCCTATTCTTGTCAGATAAACAGAGGCTGTTTCTCAAACTGCTCCATGCCCTGAAACACTGTCACAGCAGCCTGCTTCCAAATAAATACTTTCTGATTGACAGCAGCCCTTCTGCTGAACTGTTAGAGTCGGAGCTTCTGCCCTTTTTTTCTACCTTCCTTCTCCTAAGCCATCTGTCCACCCATGCCTTGCCCATATACCACCCATATACCACACACAAATGTGATACTCTCGTGCTGTATCTTGTCTGATCTTTGTGCTGCATCTTCTCTAATTCCACAACTGCTTCTCCTCTGTTCTTTCTACTCATTCACTAATTTCCCAGAAAGGTGACCTGCATGATATTTTCAATTATGTTTTTTTTACCTCATTATTTCAATGAGGTTTTTTACCTCATTGAATCCATTCTATGTCAAGACACAAAATATGCATAATGTTGGTAAACATACACAGTACAGGTGAGACATGCCAGTTCTAAATGTAGCTGTTTGTAATACTCAGAAAAAAATTATCTGAGTGATCCTTGTGATAAATGTGTGCTCCTCTGTAACGTTCTGCCTGGTAGATGCAGGAAGAAACAGTGCTCCCTATCACAGTGTCTCGTATATAATCCCTTGACAGTAACGAGCTGTAAACTCAAAAAGGCAAATTTCCTTCCTTACCAATAATATGCACCAAGTCTCATGGCTTTTACTCTTCCATTTAATTTGTTTCTTATAAACTAGTGCTCAGGTATATTTGTATTCTTTAGTGGAAGATTAGTTTGAAAGCTGGTCTCATCAGCAGGACCGAAGAAGTAGTTTACATGCCTAGGGCTAGGAAGCCTGGAAGGCAGGTACATGAAATCAGTGATTCATGGGAACCAGAGATCCTGGGTATGTCATTGCAAAGCCAGGCTGACAAGAAGATTCAAAAGATGAACTTTCAATGGATAGACAGTCACATCGATGTACATCATTGCTTTGATATCTCATAATTTGATAAAGATAAATCCTAAGAAGTCTCACATGATTGGAAACCCATGCAGACATTGCTTAAGTAAAAATGTGTTCTAATGCCTTCAATTGCAGACTTAGGCACTGGACCTAAAAAATCTCTGTAATTGTAATGGTTGCCCTACAGGTGGCAAAGAATAATAATAAGAAAAATATTAAGGGGGCATGATATTGTCCGAAAGAAATAGAGCAGAAAACTTGCACCTGAGCAACTGAATAATATAATTTTGAAAGGTTTCAATGTGGGACTTGTAAAAGGACTTGAAGCTGGAAATCCTTTTTATAGCTGCTGCCATTTAGCTCAATTAATAGCTAGGATGGAAACTGGGGACTCAAGGGACCACCAAGAAAATGTGGATAAAATGTGGATAAAATGTCTTATTGATCTGGCAATGCTTCTCACGAAGAATTTAATGCATTGATATACCCATAAGAAAAGGATATTGTTTTTTTTAAACCTGCACTGCACCTGACAGGATGGCAATTTAAGAAACAGATAGCAGCAATAATTAAAATCCTTTTAAGCCACTTTTCAATATGCATCCTCCACATGAAATCATGTGAATGAAATAGATTTTTATGAACTGCATAAAACCATGCAGAACTGTACAATTATGATCATGTGTTTCATAGATGGCAATTCCCATCTCAAGTACTCTCTTCTATTTCTGGTTTTAATTGTTTTTCAAGAACAGAGAGGATACAGGGGAATCAATGAAGCTGGCATTTATACTTATGCTCACATGCTTTTCTTTCTAAAAGCAAGACTAGACCAACAGAGACCTGAATATCATATCTAAGTCAAGGGAGAATAAAACACTCCTTTCTCATTATTTCTTCTGAAGAAAATTTCTTCTGAAGTGATGATGAGGCTC
The DNA here is from genome assembly GCF_024509145.1 of Vidua macroura. Classification (NCBI taxonomy): domain Eukaryota; kingdom Metazoa; phylum Chordata; class Aves; order Passeriformes; family Viduidae; genus Vidua; species Vidua macroura. The sequence continues at coordinate 97,799,803 of NC_071571.1, forward strand.
TTAGAATGAATTCATTCAAGTTGGAGACCAGCAGATTTCCTATCAGCACTTATATCCTGCTTAATTTTACTTTAACTACTAAATCTGGAGTGGTGAGTTTTGCTTCTGAAATGGTAAAAAAGATTAAATATCAAAGTTGTTTTTCTCTGATGAAAGTCAAGCAGCATTCAGTGGCAAATTGATTCCTGCCCAGAGAGAAGGATGGTGTCAAAGCAGGTCTACACAAAGCTGACATAATGTGGTGTTTCTACCCTTTTTAGATGAAGGCTGCTCACCTCCCATGATGCACCTTTACCTGTACCTAAAGGCACAGACTATTCTTTCTGAATATGAATATTTGCTTTCATTTGCAATTGGATATAAAAATCACTCTGAATCACAAAGATCAAATGCTCTTTTCACTGTGTCCTATGACTGCACATTTGAACTACTGAGCAGGGCTGGCCTGGGCTGGGCTCTCCCAGGTCCAGAACTGCTCCTGCTCTCTCCATGAAGGATGGAATCTTCATCTGTTTGGTTTTTGGCTGCAGAGGGACTCCATTAATATTAGGGTGCCTGAAATATAGAAGAGTGGCTTCAAAACACAGATTGCAGTGCAGTAACCTTTGGTGGCTATGTCTGCCAGATTGAGGAAGAGGGAAGTAGGGAGAAGCTAAAGAATCTTCCTGGTCCTGTGCTTCCTGCAGAAGAGCAAAGCCTTAAATGCACCATCTGTGCTAATGGAACCTTGAGGTTTCTAGTATCTATAGTGAGACAATGCATTTAATAAAAGCAAGTTGGGAGGTAAGGCTGTACTTCCCAGTACCTGGCAGGGTAGGGGTGTGCTGTATATATCCATTCATACTGAGATGTGTAGGTTTTTCAACAGAAAATTCCCCACTCAGTATTGGTTCTTTGAGCTGTCAATGCACAGCCTATCCCATAATGTGCATGTTTCTGATATGCAGGAAGGTGAAAAAGAGTTTTCTGTGAGCTGTTATTAAGTTTACAATTGTTGTTTAAAAAACAGTCTGAGGACATTTCTAAACAAAAAAGTACAATTCACGCATTTGAAAAATTACTTTGAAGTGCTTCTCTATCCCAGTACTTTCTTGTAAACAAAACCACTTGCACAACACAGAATTAGTTTTTAAAAGTTTCAGTGTCATTTTCATTTTATATAAGATGCTTCTCATGGGGACATCTTTAAAACCACTCTATCAATCTCTGTCAGTTTCTCAAAGCAGTCATTAGTGAAATGTCACCTTCTAAGTTCCTCATGCTGGGAGTTTAGACAGCTTCAGCTTTGAAAAAAAAAAAAAAAAACTTAAGATAACATAATTGGTACAGTTAGTTAAATTCACTTAAAGGTAGAATCATGACAGAAAATAAACTAATCAGTATGTTAAATTACTGTAACTATGGGGATGAGGGTGGAATTGCTTTGGTTTCTTTGAACAACTTCACAATTTCATTTTCCCAATGGCCACCTTTAAACTTCTGCTGAATTTTAAGTAAATAGTCCCACATTATGCAGTGTCTGAGGTCTCTGTTCTCCCTTTAAGGCATATAGGTGTAATTAGCTAAGAGATTCTAGTGTAAGGGTCCTATGAAAAAGAATATGCCTCAGAATGGAGTATTTTCTGGTGGAAATATAATTAGAAGGTTTTGAGCGAGAAGGTGTTTAGGGGAGAAAATCATCAATAGAGAGTCTGTATGTTCAACAAAAAAATACCTGGATATTTCTGAGGCACAGAGCCTGGAAACTAGAATCAAGTGGATATTATGACAAATCAGAAACCTTTAACTGATTTCCATGCTCTCTTATAGCCCTTGGATTCTCTAGTCACCCATGGAAAATATGAAAGTTATACCCAGCTAATCTAGCATAGAGTCAGACAGCTGAGGAATCTTTTGACCGTGTAACCAGGGCCTGTAACATGCTGAATCAGCTGTTGAGCATGTGTGTGACACATTCTTTATCCTACAAAAGGCCCAACCTTCCCTTGTGCCTGAAGACAAAGAAAACCAACACAAAAGTATTGCTTCTTATGGCTGGGCAACCAAGTCCTGTATTAGTGTGTTACACAGGTGTTACATACACTCGGTAGCTTGACACCCTCAAAGCACCTGGGCCGAATTCTCTTGTGTCTCTGGAGCGCTCTGGAGTACAGCCTTGGGCATCAACACCTTTGTGAGCATATGCATCCATTCCTGGATATTACAGATGTTTAGAGCAAAGCACTGTGCCTGCCATGAGGAGTGGCTTCCAGGGGATGTCCAGGGGAACTGCCTGGTCTTTCATGTCACAGCTTTGTACTTATGAAGGTAAAGCTCATTCTGCTATGTGCCTATGTGATTTTGGGAATCTGACTGATGTAATAGTCAGTAATGGGAGGTATGCAAGAAGATGAAGATTAAAAGACAGCACCTCTGTATTCAACAGTAGAAAATTAATGAAATAAATTTTAGATTTAATCTTCCAAGTCTCTGATTTTATAGAATGCTTTATTTTCTATGTAACTGAGCTTTCGGGAATTAGCTTCTTCAATTTAATTTTTTTGTATATTTTTACCTCTTCTGTTTCTTCTTAAACTGAAATATTTTGATGCAGCTGATTAAGTCATCAACTTTGTCTGCTAGCTACTGGGAAGAGCTCTTGCACAGGATTTAATAATAGGTACGATGACACCTAGTGGTAATGGAAAATACTTATTCTTAAAATAAAGACAAAACGCAATGTAGTTTAATTCCCACACATAAAGCACTGTGTAGTTTGGTTATTCTTCACTCATTATAATAGAAAAAAGTGCAGTGGTGTTCTCAAGTTGTCTTTCTACATTTTCATTTTACTGGGGAGAAAACAATAAATAAAACATCATTCTTAGTAAAGAAAATAAAATGCTTTGACTGAGATTCCCATTTGCTTTCAGGTCAAAATGACCTCTCAAAAAATGTTCTAAACAAAACCAGTTATCACCATATGTAGCTTTATCTCTCTGATGAGATATCAAGGCTTAACTGTCTTTCTTTCTTAAGGAAGTTAGTTCCACAGTGATAAATAAAGATTACAGAACTTCCTCCTCTCTGATAAGTTACATTACAGAAGACAAAAAGACTTAGCAAGGGATTCCAAAGTTCTCTTTTATTTTTGTAACTTTAACTTTGAACATGATCAGACTACCAGTTGCTTACAGTGCCCGCATAAACATGTACTCAATATTCAACTTTCCTAATTTTTCAAGGACATAATTAGTAGCAAGTCATTACTGTATCACCAGAACTAATCTAACATAATTTCCATTATTCAATGATTTTAAATGTAAAGCAATTATCAAATGAATCAACATTTAAACATATAGGATTCTCAGATATCTCTGTATTGGCTCTTAACATAAAACATATATAATTCCATGTAGCAAATAGCATGTGGAACATGAAATATAAATTACTATGGCATTTCTAACTCTGTAGCCTAAGAACTATGCCAGCTTTATATTTTTGGTTTTCCAAGTCTTTTGCAAGTGAAAATGACCAAAAAGGAACCTTCTCTTTCCCATCCTTCTCCCATTTGATGGTGACACCTCTATTCTCAGTAGGTATCTTAGATACCTATTGCTTTGCCTATTCTGACTTTCTCTTCCCGTGTGCATTCATTGTGCTTTAACCTCAAAGGTGTTTGGCATTTGTTAAGAGTGACAACAACAAAGAAAAGAGAAAACCAGGGTATTGTAGCAGAAGGTGAGAGGTTATTAACAAAACAATAGAATAAATAATGATCTATAAAATAAATAAAGGAGTGATGCATAATTCCCATTTATGGTGTTTTGCTGTATTTTATGTGATCAGAAGGCAACCAAACATATAGAAATAAGCAATAAGTCCCCTCTTTTCATGCTGTATTTTTCATTAGACAGTGGATAATAAATCTGAGTTCATCCTAAAACAGGTAGAAAATAAGTTTTCTAAAAAAATATGGAGGAAGGTACTACATAATAATATGTAGTGTGCAGGATCTGCAATGGATTTTCAAGTGTGACAAGAAATACACCTCACTTTTCACAGGATGGTGCCACAGGCTCATACAGCCCAGGAAAAGATGATGCTCCTCTGCATTGCTGTCATCTTTCCTTTTGTTGTTTATAGAATACAAATCGTTAGCTACAATTTTCTCCTGTAGACAAAGATACTTTTAACTCTCTCATTTTTTTCCATATATGTCATTGTACAAAAGACGAAAACAAAGTCATAAAAAGACATGGGAATGACATGAAAACTTGCAGAGACAAAAAGTGATAATGTCAAAGTCAGAATTTTGCTTCTTTTCCCTCTAAGTTTATATGAAAGTTTTCTTTTCGGCAAGAAGAAATGTAACACTTCTAGTTCTTGATAAAAATATACTGAAATGTTTTTCTTTTCAAAAAGCCAGATAGTTTCTCTTTAAAACTCTTGTTTATTTGAATTATAAATACACTCTAGTATAGACACATTCATCAATGAAGTAAACAACTAATCCTTGGTTCCAGGGTAATGATTTTACCCAGTAGAAAAACTAAAACCATATTAACTTTCTGCAGTCTCTATTGCAGCTGAATCATGCAGAGAAAATATATTTATGAAAGAACACCTTTATGTACCTTGAAAACAGCAAAGAAGTGAGAGTTGAAACACTAATAACGAGAGTTAGAAGTCTAAAACACCAGTACCATATGGACTGCTAGGAAGAAAATAATTCCACCCCAGCGAGACCCAGAACAGTGCTAGTAGTAGAGATTCTTCAGGAATTCTTCAGGAGTTCAGCAGAAGGCATGAGGAGCACCTTCCAGGTAAACTCTGCGATGCCAGGGTACAATATGCTCTTAGGAGCCTGACAACGGGAACCGTTTCTTTACACATTAATGCCCTACCTAGTTTTTGTATGAGTTAGGTGTGTGCAGCGACATTAAATTAAAGTCATTACAGTGACTAATTTTAAATTGAGACACACAGATACACTGCACTAGTACCTGTATTTTGAGAGTAAAGAGGCCTCTCAGTCTGCAAGCGTCTCAAGGTAATATACTTTACAGAAGGCTTTGAAAAGGAAAGCACAAAGTCCTGAACAGAAAGGTTCAGGACTATGCTCTATTTTCTATGGCCAGCAAGCTGCAGAAAAGGGGGTTAAATCTTTTCTGTGTGTCTATCTATAAATATTGATAGAAATATGGATATGGATGAAGATAAATCTGGACAGATATTGGCATTGATTATTTAATAATAAAAGAAACAAGTCATCTTTTCAGCCCTATCACCCAATAACATCCACCCCCAAAAAGAGACAGAATCACTTCTAATTCTGTCAGTGAACTACAGCAAGTACTCACTGGCTGGCCTGTCCTCACTGACACAAAGGACAGACTGAACTGATTGCTGTTTTTTATATTTAACTTCCATGACTCATCATGTGGAGGGACAGGATACAAGAGAGTTCTGCAGTATAAAATTTAAAGCTAAATGTTGTATTCACAAGAAGACCTCCAGTAGAAATTAGCTGGAATTTAGCTATCAAAGATCCAGGTTAGGAACATAAAGACTATGTGTTTACTTATAAATATTTGGATCCCTCCACTGAATTAAGTTAGCCATAGGCCTATTTTACTTAATCAAACCTGATAAGGTATAGTAAAATTGGGGCAGTCAGAGATCTAAAAATTCTTTTGTCATTTTATATACAAAAAAAAATTATGGTTTGTGTTTCTTATTTGTTTGTTATTAGCAGTAAATTAATGAAATGCCAGCAGGATACTCAGGCAAATTTCTCCATTATTATTATTAGTTTCCCAAAGTGTCAATTAGGTAGACAGTTTCAAAGTTTTATGTTGTAGGTTAATAAATAATACTGGTAAGATCACTGATGATGTTACAAGCAATAAGAAAAATAAAATCTTTCCTATTTAATGAGAACAGTTTTCAATTAAATAGATTAAACTAAAAAGAGATATACTGGTTTAAATCTTTTAATATTGATAATTATAATATATTAATTACATATTCCTTTGGACTTTTAACTGCATATTCCAAGTGTATTTATTTTATTGAAGGAAATGGAGGCAGGCCTTTTAAAGGCATTAATTTAGGAACACAAAATGTTCAGTTGGAAACTCATTTGTTTACATTTTTGTTTGCCAACTATTTCCCATTAATGAGTTGAAATCTTTTCATATTAGTATTATGGGAAATTTCATTAGTGTTTATAAACATATCATGTTTACAAGAGAGCAGGATGTGTGAAAGTAAAACCATGCCCATTCTACATTTTCCATTTTTCTTGTACATTCCCATCTACTTTTAGTACTGTCCATTCTCTTGCTCTTAATCCCTTGTAAAAATATGTACTCGTCTCACAGAATGGCTCCCAGAGGGAATTTTATCACCCTGATTTATATTTCAGTGGTTTGCATATCTCATTTCTGCAAAACAATATGATGGAAATATTTGAATGGACCCCAGCCAAAGAGAAATCCCAAAGATACAAAGATCAATTTAGATACTACCATTTGTCACCCATCTGCATCTCAAAAGAGCCATGTGCTTTAAAAAGCAGTATTTCTTCAATTGAAGATTGAAGTAGAAAGAAGGAAATGAAGAAGATTCCTTATAGGATATCACTAGAGTAAAATCAAAGTCAGGATCTTGAAAATAAATATTTCAGGAAACAATTGGGGGTTTGTGGCAGAAGCAGTAAATTCAGTGAAGTATATAGGAAATAATTCTAAGGACTCTTCCTCATCCATTGATACAAATAATGACATTCTTTCTCCTGTCACTGTCAGTAAGGGTACGTTATGGAAATTTAGAGTTGCATAAAAGATAGATTTGTGGTAATTATAATCTCTGGTGATGTTTGAAAACAATGATTTTTTATGTTTAATTGACATTTGCTGGAAAGGTAGCAAAACCAGAACATATTTCACAGTAACACATATTTTTTATCAGATCATTCAGTTTCCTCTGCTTCACTTTCTTTTTTTAATAACAGGAAGACATATGATGAATAGCACTTTTCTGAAATGACCCAGGGAAACTTTTTTTCCCTCTCTAAAGTATATATACTGCTTGACTATAAGTCTATTCAAATATATCTTATATAAAATTGAAATGCAATGTGGATTAAAGTGTTATCCTAAAAGCACATCTGAGTTTCACTCTTACATTATATAAAATTGGTGTTTTAGATATGTGTCACACTAGAAAGTCTGATTGTCTCCTCTAAGGAAAAATTAGTAATTGTAATACAAACAATTCTGTCTCCAAGCTTCTCAGCCCATTATTTTTGCATTTCCAGTGCAGGCTGAACAGAAGTGAAACAATCAGCAGCAAGTGAGCACAAGTCCTTAATTTTCAACAGGACAACAAATGCTGTACATAAATGACACCTACTGAAACTACCTAGTCTGTTGGGCTAGCAAGGCTGCTTCCTACCCTACAGATAAAAAATGCCCAGAGCAGTGCACCATATTGGGTTACACAAAATTCTTTGGTCTCCTTTTGCAGGCATCATTCCATCCACAGATGCCAATAACCTTTGCTATAGCTATGGGAACATAAGTACACAGTAGGCTGATCAAGCTTTTAGTAGGACTAGTGGTACACATATCTCACATATGACAAACAACACATAATAAATAACTCACTTTTATGTAGGAACTTTTTTTTTAACCTCTAGTCCTCAGACCTAAAGCACTGGCAGCCTGGTCTATAAGGAATTGAGAAATATAAGCCTAAGGCTAAAATTTAATAGACGTACATTAAAACTTCCACTGGGAAGTGTTTCTATGTCCACAGATTAAATGAAAGCTTCATAATGACTGGTCTGCTCAGGTAAAAAAATAACAAATAAAATCACTAGTGTGAAACAAAAACAGGGTTGCACAAAGGGATATGAAATGCTGTTCATATTATAAATGACAGATTCGAGGACCTGATGTTTGATATTTACATGCACATTTTGTATAGCACCAACTAGACTGCCTCATAAGTAAAGACAACTCCCATGAGGTAGAAAGTAATTGCTCATTTGTAAATAAGGTACTTCTGGATCAAGAAGTGATTAAAATATTTATATTGCACAGCTTGTTCAATTCACTCACATAATCAGATTAATTTACTTTAATTTACCATGCATCAACATTTACATGGTTTTTCTCAAAAAAAAGGTACTTGAAATAAAATAACTTTTTATTACCTATTTTGCAACTTAATAATACCAGTGTGTGGGATGGATAGATGGCTACTGTCTCATTAGCATTTGTTATTTACTCTATAAGTATTATGTTGTGTACTGGACATGAAAAATTTATAGGTACTTATGATTAAATAAATTTCAATCTGGAATCTTCAGAGAATATGGTTTGACTTAATGAAGATTCACTAATAAGAAGTATGTATTATTATGTGAGTCCTGAGGAAAAAAAATTTTTTTTTTCTTCTTTCATCAAATCAAAGTGTTCACTTCCAAAGGCTTTGTAAAATCAGATATTCTACTCTGACCTTTATTTATAAATGAAAATCTCTGCACTGCTGTGATTTCTGTTACTTTCTCTCCCAAAGTATTTAAGACAATAAAATTAACTGGAATACAAATCTAAAACCCTACTTTATTCCTGGAAGTCCTCTCAATCTATGCCTTTATATATACATATATGTATATAATGTGATATATGTGTACACTGTATTTGTCCTGTGTCAGGGCCTGTAAATACATTGTCTGTGATACAAAGTGCCCAGATTCCCAAGGTGGGATTTCCATAAGTGTCATTAAAGTGTTTGACAAAATCTGCAGTAGACACATTTCCTCTGCAGATTGAACAGATCTGCCTGAAGTGAAACTTGCTTGGAGTTCAGAGCAGCCTTTACAGCCTGCCCAAGAAGATGGGTAAAGGTTCAGATTTTAACTAACTGGTTTAATACAAATCAGAAGTGTTTATCCAGCTTTGCTGTGACAAGGTAGATACAACCCCTACTAAAGATACTGACAGTCACAGTACTGAGGAACCCAACCAGATCTGGTGACTTCACATCATCAGCTGTCTTTCAACACTATGTTCCACATGGACATAGATGGAAAAGCAGTGAAAAAGGCATTTTGGGCAAGCAGAAGGCATTTTGTATTCTGATATAGCCTATCCTTGTTCCCATGGAAGAAAGCACTGTCAATACATGAATCATGGAAGAGCAGAGTATTTAGTCTGTGGCTGTAGGACAAACCAGCATATCAAGGTTTAGACTTCCTGCAGACTTAATAAGCTGATTAAAAAAAAAAAAAATTATAAAGGCTCTGGCTTTAAATTGACAAGATAGTCTCCAAAAACCTTTATTAACCATCAGATTATATTGAGACTTAATGCCTCCAGTTAGGAGAAATTCTTTTTGCTAATCTCCAAGATATTACTGTAAAACTATTATAAGAAATAAAAATATATACTCAATAAATATTTAAAAATACATATTTCTAGAGTAAAAAAAAGTTGATTTCAAGCAAAAAAAAATGTAGTCCTTTACCTTATCATGTTTACATTCAATGTGATCCATAGATAGGTAATGGCTGACTGAAGATATAACTCTGTCTGGAACAAATCAAAACATATCTTTTATGCTTTATTGCATCTATTTTTCATCCCAATTTCTTAGAGATTTTGTGACATATTTTTGGTTAAATTTTATTAAAATCTCATTTATATTTCCCAGTAGCATGTTTATCAATATTTTCACTGAAGTCACATCAGATGATTCCAATGATTGTGTTATTGGAACCTAACTTCTCACAGTGCCAATAGAACATCTAGATAGGAACTCATATGGGCTAAACTAATGAAAATGGCACATCTGTTTTATCTTTTTGTATCAGTGCAAAAGAATTTTTCAAAGTATGATTATACTTGAAAATCAATACAGTTCTGTCAACATAAATTTTTGAGACAAAGTTTTTGTGCTTAATCCTTCTGCAAGATACAGAAATCCTGAAGAAAGTGATCATACTAATAAATCATTATTACTTCAACTTTTGCTTTCAGAAATCTGCCAGCTTGGTTACCAGTTTTCCAAGCATGTTGCCAAAAAATCTGACTCACAAGTCAAAGATTACAACTGGCACAAAACCTGTGGATATGTTTGCCCTTGATTTACATATCAAATGGTCTAGAACCTGGCTCACCTGAAAACCAAGACTGAGGAAGAGAGCAAGTGTACTGGGGATTAATTAGAATGTGAGTGAACGAGAAGTATATAATTGTTTTCCTTCAATCACTAGAAAATGTGATACATGGGAATTTCAAATTCTTGGTTTTACAGACCTTGCCCTCACTTTGGATAAACAAACCTCAAAGTAACAACAGTTCTGTGAAAGTGATTTTAAAGTAAATGTTAAATGAAATCTCTGAGTTATAGTATTTATTTACCTTCTCTTTCAATGCAGATGAATGATGTTCAGTGGACAGCTTAGGGCAGGGGATCTTCACTGCCTCTTGTTGCCTTCAGGAAAGGAACAGAACTGTGTTCAGTTCTGTCAGACACAGGTTTCCTACAGTGTCTGCCTGCATAAAAGATAATAAAACAGACACTTCTCTGGTATCAGACTAAATGATACCTCCTAAGAGACTTTGCTGTGGTTTGTTAAAAAATAGAGAAAAAAAAAATTAGATTAGAGGAAGGTACTTGCCAAAACAAAAGCCTACTATGTCTCTCTGGCCAGCAAAGGGTCTTTATGGTCACTGTTAGCATTTTCACTTTTAGGCATACTTCTTAGACTTCTGGCATAAAATTCAGGAAAAAAAGTCAATAAACAAATGTTATGAGACCTCAGTGAAGAACAGTCTCTCTGGAGAGAGAGACTGTAAGGGAATTTGTAAGGGAATTTGAAACTACAAACCAGAAACAAGTGTGAATAAAGACATGGTTTTAGTACAAAACAAGAAAGAAAATCTTTATTGCTATGCTTTGCAATAATTAAGGCTGAAGTTAGTTCTCTAAAGGTTTAGCCATACTGACTCGCTTTCCTCCAGATTTTTGCTTGTTATAGTTGATTGTACCTTTGATCATTAGTTTTGTTACCTCCTGCTACTAATTCTTAACAGAAATAACAGCAGAAACTTGTCCACAGAAGAGCAGCCACAAGCTGATTTCCTCTTTTTAATGTTTCAGGAAGAAAAATAAACAAACTAAAAATCTACTCATAAATGTCTATGTGTAATATTCTTTATAGGAGATAGCTCTTTTCCTATAAAGACAAAACAGGAAGTTCTTCAAAGTCTAATTCTTAACCCTTGTGCAACTTTTTGGACAAAATCTCACACAAATATGGCTTCCATATTTATTTATAGCATCTGCATTGTTCTGGTCAGGAAAGAGGATTTTCATAGAATCATGGAACCACAGAAAATTCAGACTGGAAGGGAGGTTGTGAGCTCCTGCTCACAGCAGGGCCAGCTCTGAGTTCAGACCTGGTTGCTCAGGGCTTTGCCCCAGTGGATGTTGAAAACCTCCAAAACTGCAGCCTCTTTGGGCAGCCCGACCCACTGCTGAGCTGTCCTTAAGGTGAAAAAATTTCTCTTTGCATCCAACATGAATGTGTCTTGGCCCAGCTTATGGCCACAGTCCTTCTTCCTCCCAGCATACAGTTGAGAAAGGTCAGGCTCCATCTCCTTGATAATATCCCTGAAAGAATCTGGGACGCTGCTCTTAGAGCCATTTTTGCTCCAGGTCTTGTCTCCCATCTTGATCACACAGGGCAAGTCCTCTCACTCTCTCCACCCTGAGGATCCTCTCCTGAATACACTCTAGTTTGTTGATTTCTTTCTTCTTATCAGGGGACAAAAACTGGACAAAATATTGTGGGTTTGGCCTAATGAGTAGAGGATATATTGATGCCTGTAGCTCCTGGCCATGGTCCTGTTCATATAGACCAGGGAGCTGTTGGCGTGCTTTGCTGGCTCAGGTTCATCTCGCTGCTCACCATAGATTTCTCTGCTCCCAGCCTGTCTCTTTGCAACCTGTTGCCAGTACAGGAACTCTTCTGCCCCAGGACTTGTACTTCATGCTTGTCCTTGCTCAAAATCACAAGATTCCTATACATTCATTCCTCTAGCTTGTCCAGGCTTCTTTGGATGTGTCCCTACCCCCAAGCACATCAACTTGTCTCCCCTGAGTTTGGTTTTACCTACACACTTGATGAGCGTTCACTCCACTGCCTCCTCAAATTCACTGATAATATCAGGCACAGCATCGCCAGCAGGGCAAAGAGGGGATTGTCCCACTCTGCTCTGCACTGGGGCAGCCTCACCTCGAGTGCTGGGGGCAGTTCTGGGTGCCACAATATAAAAAAGATATAAGGTGATTAGCATCTGGAGGGGAAGCTGTATAAGCAGCAGCTGAGGTCACTTGGTCTGTTCAGCCTGGAGGAGACTGAAGGGAGACCTCATTGCAGTCACAACTTCCTTGTGAAGGGAAGAGGAGGGGCAGGCACTGATCTCCTATCTGTGATGACCAGTGACAGGACCCAAGGAAACATCATGAAGCTGTGTCAGGGAAGGTTTAGGTTGGATATTAGGACAAGTTTCTTCACTCAGAGGGTGTTTAGGCAATAGAACAGGCTCCCCAAGGAAGTGGTCACAGCCCCAAGCCTGACAGAGCTTTCTTGGGCACAGTGTGACTTTTGGGGCCATCCTGTGCAGGAGTTGGGCTTTGATGATCCTTGAGGGTCCTTTCCAGATCAGGCTATTCTATGATTCTATGAGTGATTTCATTACTTTTGTCACAAAGGGAGAAATTCCTGTTATTACAATTAGATGCAGACTCAAATTAAGCTGCTAGAGTCCACATAACCTTCATGTTACAGTCGGGGGTTTTCAAATTAAAAGCACAAAATTTCTTGTCTCATTTTGATGTGAAGTTTATGTTTTGCATATTATTCTTGATTGACATAAGTAGTAAAAAGACTGCAGCTCCATTTTTTATTTTCAGCAGCCTCTGTTTTTGTAGAGATGGTTGTAAATATATTAAGCATCTGTTCATTTATACATTCATTAATAAATAGGAATAATTTTTTAATGAGATTTTTTTCTCAAATTTTCCACTGAGTCTAAATGCGTAGTGCATACCATATCAATGAAAATGGAATTCTTGTGACAGAGATATTCCCATTCTTTTCTTTACAGGGATGTGACAGAGCCAAGGAATTCTAAATTTTAGTGTAGATTTCAACTGTCAGTGATAAATACTTATTTCTCACACCTGCTTTAACAATATTTTTTTTCTCAATGAAATTTCCTGGTTTGGTGTCTTATTTTTCTATCCATGGAGTATTTAGTACTGGTCCAGATAAAACATATGGACGTACTTCTTTCTTTATATTCCTTTTTTCCCCCAAGACTGCATTCCACATGTGCATATCTCAACAGTAATAAACACCTAACCAGAGATCAATCTTGCACCTCAACTCTCTGAACAACTCCAGTTCATCAATGAGCTGGAAATTGTATCTATGTTCCTAATGTGGAGAAGCCTGGTTTTTATTAATTAATTCATTAGTGAAAAGTGAATGCTTGGAGAGAAATCTATTCCTATAGACACAGGTTGTTGACCCCAGAAGGAAAAAATATATTTAAGACTGGGATGACAAAGACTGTTGGTTTCTGTTGGAGGCTTTGGTACATTCTTTATCACTGTACTTAATGAAAAGTACATCAAAATTAATCTGGAGTTCAAAAAGAAAATCCATGCTCACACACACAAACATGCAAAAGAAAAATAAAAACCTTAGAGTAAGTTAAAAATTATAAAGTTTCCCAGTAGTAACAAGATGCTTCTGGATAGAGCTCTTCAGATTTCTCTAGGGTCTTCCAGTTGCCGGACACACACAATATTTTCTCATTATTAGCTCTTCAGTACAGAGAAAAGAAAGTATCATGTTCTTCACAGTCACATGAGAAAGTAGTATTTTGAGCAAATCATTTTGATTATTTGTAAGTAAAATGAAGGAAAGAAGGATGGAGAGCACAGTGATGCACAATCAGAGTGAAAGGGCTATGAACCCTTCTGTCAGGTTTCTTAAAAAAATGCTTGTGAAAACTGATTTAAGGAGGGAAGAAGGAATGAAGAATAAGAAAAGCAGAATGCTTGAGCATATGTGTTCCTGCATTACACCTGGTCATGTTTAATCTGCATTGTTTCACATTCATCAAAACAAGACAAGCAGGTGCAAACTGTGGAGTATTATTTGGGCATCTTGTTGATTCAGTCAAATCATCAGTTTTCCAAGCAGTAAACAAAACATCTTCTATAAAACTCTACCACTGGCAAAGCAGTATATTTTTCATTTGAATTCCCAATTGTGGACAAGAGATGTCATCCCAGCTATTCTTTCCCTACTTTAGCTTTCAAAAACACAGACTTTTAGTGCCATAAATGTAGGAGTATACTTTTTCAAAACATTTTCTTAAAACACATTGCTGCCCTCTTCAATTATTAAGTGGGACTTTCAAAAGCCTCCGGAGAAGTTAGAACAATAGCTCCAGAGAGGTTTACAGAAAGTAGTAATTTTGGTTTTTATCTTCATATCTTTTAACCCTTTCTACACTTAAGGGAGTTTATGATTAAATATATGGTTATGGCAAGTCCCTTAAATCACATTGTTAAGAGTGACTCACTCTTACTCATAGAAGAAAGTAATGTGACTGAATTCTGAGTTCTGGAAAAATCATATATTGCTGTATTGCAGCCATTTATTGTCTTCCATCCTTTACCTTGATTTCTCCATCTGTAAAACGAAGATAATGATAGGTAGCTGCTGTGTATCTCACTGGCATGCAGAGGAGACTTTTAATTGCATTTAGATTACTTAATCATTGAAACTGTGGTGAAACTACCATTGGCATTAGTGACTGGAATATACATAGAAACTGTATTTCATGGGGTTTGAGATGCCATTATGAAACATTCAAATCAGTCCTCTGTTTTAGCCTGTAAAAAATATCTCTATCTTACCTACTTTTTGAAACCTCACAAAGTAGCCTGTTCTATTATTTAGCTGTCCTTGCAAGCAGGTATTTTCCCCCAGTTTCTGAAATTAATAATTTCTTCAGTAAGTCAAGTTAATTATGTCTTGATGGTAAGAAAAATTCTTTGTATTTACAAATACTTCGTAAACACAGTAACAATTTCCTATATGAAGATTAATATTGTGTTTCCTCTACCCTCACCTATTTCTATCTCTTCTGTTCTGTCATCCTAGGAAGAATTCTTTGTAAACATCTCTATTAAAAATGTTCATATGGTAATTTTAATTTAATGGTAAATTTAATTTGTAAACATCTCTATTAAAAATGTTCACATGGTAATTTTAAGGCAGACAACTAATAAAAATATTATTATTTCTCTTTACTTTAAAATGGCCTTGATGATATTTGTCATATTTGCAACGAAGTCATTTTGGCTCAAATGCCATATTTGAATAGATAAAAGACCAAGATCAGTCATTTTCCCTCTCCTAGCCAGATTTTCCTGCCTGTTTTAAATTTAGTATTTGCTGGGGACAGGAGATCAGGTTGACTTAAAAGATATAATACTTATCCTTATTGAATTTCACTATGTTACTTTGAGACCATATTCTCACTTGTAAAATCCTCTTTTAATTCAATACTTATCCTTCTCAAGCACTTGGATCTTCCCTGCTATATAAGAATTTTTTTTATTCGATTACCATAGTCTTCAATACAAATTCTGGGTAGTTCCAGGTCCAAAACATATCTCCGAAGGTTCACACAGTAAATCCTCTCAGTTTTAGAGGAAGTTTTCACTGAATTACATGGAAGTTTTGTTTGAAAGCAGAGACTTGTTAAAGCCAAGGAAACACTGGATGGATATCCCAAATAAGGTCTGTATATGCAAAATCCATGGATTTGCAGAAGATTTCTGGGAGAACATTACTGTGATTTCAGATAAAAAGCCTGGAAAACAACTGAAGGCAGGGCTTTTGGGCTACATCAACACCATTGTGCTGGTTTTGGTTTGGGTCATTTTCTCCACAGTAGATGGTATGGAGCTGTGGTTTTGTTTTGTGCTGCAAATAGGGTTGATAGCACAGTGATGGTTTTAGTTACTCACTGCTGAGCAGCACTTAGAGTTAAAGCTTTTTCTGCCTCTCATACTGCCACACCAGTGAGTGAGCTGGGGGTTCACAAGGAGCTGGGAGGGGACACAGCTGGGACAGCTGACCCCAGCTGACCAAAGGGACATTCCATACCATAGGGCATCATGTTCAGCATATAGATCTGGAAGAAGAAAATTAAGAAAAAGGAAGGAGAGGACATTCAGGATGCTGTTTTTCTTCCCAAGTCAACATTGCAGGTGATGGAGTCCTTGTTTCCTAGGAATGGCTGAACATCTCCCTGTGCATGGGAAACGCTGAAAGAATTCCTCATTTTGCTTTGCTTGTGTATTACAACTTTTGCTTTACCTATTAAATGGTCTTTATTAGAAAACATGAATTTTCTCACTTTCTCTCTTCTGGTTCTCTCCCCCATCTCACCAGGGGGTAGTGAGCAAGTGTCTGTGTGGGGCTTAGGTCCTGGCTGTGACAAATTTATCACATCAGCTGCACGCAATCCACCAATAAAACAATTCCTAAAATACAACAAGCACACAAAGAGACCTAGTAAGGACAAGGAAAGGAAAGAAACATCAATCTCTCACTGATGTGAGAAAGAAGAGAGAATTCCTACAGTTTGGAAGCATATGCCAGATTAAGCATGTTCCTTTGATAGAAACTCTGCTCTCTGGCATTATAGACAGCAACAGAATAAAAAACGAGACTGGGCAGATCAGGGAAGCAATATGACAAATGGTGATGACAGTCATCTAGCAATGTTCTATCAGAAAACACAAGCTAAACCTAATACAGAATGCAGCATAAGAGAGCCACTATAGTCTACTCCAATAAAATGAAAAATAGTTATAGATATCTTGAACTGTACTTCTAATGTGTAAGGGTAAAAAAGTTGTAAAAGTTGTGATTTGGAACAAAAAAAGGCCAATAGTTTTGTAGTAGACCAATTTGAAAAGGCAATAATATCCATTTTCAGTGGAAAAAAAAAGATACAATTTAATATATATATATTTTTACCTCTAAGTTCTATTACACATGTTTAATTTACTCAACTTTATTTGCCTTTGAAAATAATGGAAATATTTGCAGGTTTGAGTTTTTTGTGATTTAAAACACAGGAACATTGTTCTCTGTTTTGAAACAATAAAAACTAACTAATTGTAAGAATTTTTTTTTTTTTTTACAATAAACTGCAACTTATAGGAAAAAAAAACTAAGGGTGAAGAGGAAAGGAAAATGTGCTTGAAGGGTACTCAGACTGATGATCTTTATGAATGCATTATGGGGAACAACATGTATTTTAGTATGAAATATTGTTCAATTTTCTTACAATTCCTTTAGTTTCTTGCCTGATCAATCAGAGATATGTTTGGCAGGCCACTGAAAAGTTTAATACTTCATGTGTTTATGTCTCATGACAAATATCCTCAGTAAAATTATAATTAGAAAACAAATTAAGGAGGCCAAGGTCCAAGTCCACAAAGATGACACATAAGATCTTATTTAAATGTCTAATTCCTATTGAGAAACACTCAGACATGATTGCCATGGCAATGAGAATTGTCTCTTTTATTTTCAATTGATATAAGGTCTCTGTAGTGCAATGATATTTGATATAAATATTTCTAGGAAAAGTCTAGCCATTTCAGCACAGCATGGCTAAAGCAAACTAGTTCACCCAAAACCTTTTCTCCAGCAGGGCATTGCCTTTCCCAAGATAGCTTGATGTCTTCTAGGTAAGATATTTCTGTGCCACACACCTTTTATTTGAGAATTGTGATAGCACAAGATAAGAAAATAAAAACTAACCATAAAATGTTTAAATTGCATATTTCAATTATTCTGAATAGTTCAATGAAACCTATTATGTTTTGTTTAATAGAAATAAAATACTACTGCATTTTGAAAGACTACCTTTTTTTATTCTTTTTAATTAATTCCAAACCCAGAAATATTTGAGAAACACAGCTGTGCAAAAGTTGTGATTTAGAGGAAAAGTGGAAGATTAGATGTTGTATGAATGAAGGAACTAGTTCCTTTTCCAAAAAGAGTAGTACTACCTTTTTTTTCTCTCTTGCTAATGTTTCATGTCCCTATTTGTTGCACAAAGTCTATACATACATATTTTCACAAGTAGAGACTGTATTTTACCTGTGTTCCTAATTTTTTAGCATTGAAAAGGGATTTTACTTTGTTTTTAAGGCTTTTTTTTTCCTAAAAATGAAGAGCAGTATGTATAATACTTCTGAAATATAATTCTGCCAAACATCAAAATTTCACAGTTGTCTGAAAACTTGAATTTGAAGGCTAGTTTTCTGCCCAGTCTTTTGAACTTTCATGACTTTCCTGTGCTTGAGCCATCCATTGTGCATATCTGACTACATTACATTCCTATCCAAATTACTTTGTAGAGCTGTTTATAAAAATGGATTTTTTGGATTTTTTTGGATTTATGTCTAGATGGATTTATTCTGATTTTCTTCTCTGCTTGCCCTATGCACAAAGATACTGAGAAAATGGTACTTAGAACTTGATTAAGTTGACACAAACTAGTCATATTAGTTTCCCATTATTTTAGGAGATGTTCAGGATCCTAGCAGGAACATTTAAATGCAGAATAACTCAGAAAATAAATAAAAGCAGAAATAAAAGAAATAAAGAAGGTAGCACAATTGTTAAAAAGTCTTCTATAAAACATTCATTCAGCAGAAAGGAGACATCCATAATACAGCTTTGCTTTTCAGCCCCTAACTTAACTTACACTAACCTGGGAAGAGATAAAGAGTCCCAAACATGGAGGTTCTAGGCAATTTCAGAAGAATTATCTCACTGTCTCTCACAATGGTACATCTTTCTCTCTCTTGTGAATTTACTACATTGCAAGTGGGGAAGGATGATAGAATGAGCTGGCATGCATCACTTCTAGCTTTGTTGGTTCCTTGACTGTATGTTTTTTTCTCCTGTGGCATACTAGTTCCTCATCATTGATTAGGCAGTGTAGGTGGAGTTCTGAAAAGGAATATGGATATGTGATGTCTAATATCCCTTACATAATGGGGGGAAGAAAGCCAATGGAATCTTGAATGTACACATACATGCATCACGTTATGAAGAAACTGACTATTGCCCTCTAAAGGCATAGTTAAATAGTTAAACTAGATTATAGGCAGACTTCACATTAGAAGGATCTAGAGCAATTGGTTATTAGCATACACAAGAAAGAAAGAAGAAGAGGTGAAAAACTTGATCTGAAATTATTTTCTAACATTCTTAGTTCATAATATGAAATCTTAACACATCATATGTCTACTTAACCAGGTGGTGTTGAGTCAGAAGTTTGACTCAATGATCTCAAAGTCTCTTCTGACCTGTTGATTCTGTGATTCTGGGATCATGCACTCAAATATTTAATGCCAGTTATTAACATCTCTGGTGAAACATCCTGTGAAACAGCAAGTTGTCAACCTCTTACAAGTTTGGAACAGAGAGTTATCCTGTTGATCCAGGATAAAGAAATACAACAGAAACAGTAACATTTCCCATAGGAAGCAGAGTTAAGCTTAAGTATTCATTCATTGCTGTCTTTTAGTCAATGTTTATTTGCAAATATTTGAATCATCCTTCTAATATGCAGTAATATATTCAAAATGCAAGAATAAAATTATACTACCAATGTAAATTGTCCAGCTACAACAAGATGGGACCATGTGTCATTATGCATAAAGCAGGTCTATGGTAGTTTAAACAGTAGGTATTTTTTCACTTGGGAAGACACTAATTTTCAAAAACATAGATTAAAGAATAATCATTAAAAAGCTTGTCTGTTCTTTGATAAGAAGAATAGTATATTTCTTTGAAAAAAAAAAATCTAAAACAGGAAGAGATTGTATGCTGAATACACACATTAGGACATTATGAAAAGGTTTGTAAGAGAAAATTAAATAGAAAGATTAACAAAAGTACAAATCTAGCATGTGAAGACATCTGGACTGAATATATCATGAAGTCTTATTACAGAGGGAACTGAGGATTTAGAAGAACCAGGATGGGATGATCAGGAAGGCAGTAGAAAAGAAGAGCATGAGGGACAAACACAGTGTTAAACTGGTACCAGAACATACAGTGAAAATTATAAATTAAAAAAAAAAATTAAAAGTATTTGATTATAAATATTTCACTGTATTACGTGCTCCCTGATATATGTTTCTGTTGTAGTATTTGCAGTAAAAGGCCACGATCAAATCTCTTCCAGAATTTCCAGACCTGTTTAGTCATGTCCAGGAAAGATGAATTCAGAATGGAAGAAGTTCTCATAAGAACATGCAAGGTCAACTACCAAGTAGAGCATATCTCTTTCAAGAAAACCTTGTAAAATTAACATGGGTGAAAGATACAATTATTTCCCATTAGTGCATCATGTTCACTAACAGCTGTCAGTGATACTAATTTATTCAAACCATAGCTATAGTGACAGAAATGAAATAGTTATATAATAGACATTTTAAAAATAAACTAATTCGAACAAGTTTTGGCCAGAAGAATAAGGGAAGGTAAGAGGAGACACAGCATTGGCTTTCAAATGCATCCAAAGCAATTGCCTTTTTCCTCGTAATCAGAAATTATAAAAGCAGAGCTCTTTTTCTTGTCGTGTTTTCTCCATCTTCCTTACTGTCCAAATAATATGATGCACAAAGTGTATCTTACGCCCATTGAAGACTACCTGTCCCTGGGCATGTTTTATTATTTCTTCATAGAATAAGAGATGGAAGACCAAGGATTTTAGGGATAGGGAAAAAGGAAGCAGAAAATAACATCTCTTTAATTTTTTAACAGTTAAGTAGATAAAAGCTGTCATTTTCTGTAAAGAAATAAACAAATTTTGGAATTATCTAGTGTTTCTTGTTGAAAGACAGGGCTTTACTTTCTGGAAAAAAAGATTTTTGATTAAGGTAGATGTGTAAGGTCCATCAAATTCAGTACAGTATGCCTTATTAATGGCCTCTAAGACAGCCATAAGTCTACAGCATTATCCAAGATATATTTAAGGAAAAAAAATGCTTGACACTAGCGAAAAGGTTAGTGCTACACTGCAGGGATTCTAATTCTTAGTTTCATTAAGGAATTAAATTAGAGCAGAACTTTTACCCTTTTCTCCTCTCCCCATCACAAAAAGAAATGTTAACCTCAAACAGTCCTGCTGCTCATCTTCAGTATTTTGCAACCTTTTCTTCACAGCAAGGGCAAAGGCCTCTGCATTGATATTCTGAAGGAAATCTGCATGACATTGTTAGAAGTGGGCAAATGATCTGAAAGTCCCTACACAGCCAATATCATACTGATTAAAGCTTGGCATTTGTTTTCTTGCTCCTTGGAGCAGATAGCATGCTGCCTGGAATTAGAAATACGAAGCAGAGGAACTTCCTACTGTGCACAGAGAGTATTTTTTCCTCCTTACTTTCAAAATATAGCTAAGTTTGAATACTTTTTGTTGTTGTTTTCTGGGGAAGTTATTAAAATAAGGTCATCCTTGTTTTCCATTTCAGAATGAGATTTGCTGTGTCTCACATATTTTCCTTCAGAATTACTGAGAAAGATCTTGTTCTACTAGATTCCTCACTGATTATTCAGCTCTGGCATTTTAAAATGGAAAAATCATTATTTATTTCTTCAAGCAAAGAGATGTATATAGCTTTTGAGATAACCTTATGTGTATGATCATAGGTTTATTTTAAATATCTATAGCAAAATCCTAAAATTGTGAAGAAATGTTCTTATTTGAGTATGTTCATATTCACTTACTAGCATCAAATACATTTGTAGCCACATTTTAAACTCTGACTTAATGAATTGATTAATTTTCACTTTAATGCACTTGTCAAGAACTGTGGGTACAGACTAATTTTGTCCAAAATGGTCCTTAAATGGTCCAAAAATGTTCAAGTGCAATATGAATTCACTTGAAGTCAGTGGCAGAACCATCATTAGTCTTCAGTAGTTCAGTATTTCAGTTTTTCTTTCATTTATATGTGTATTTTATTCAAAATCAATTGCAGTTCACTTTTAATTTGTACCATACTTCAACAAAAACATCTGCAGTACAATCTCAAAATAAGCCATTGACAAAAATCACACAGTAAAACTTACAGAATTGCCATAACTATTTTTGTAGTTGTTCATGAAAGTTACGGACAGTTTTTCAGACAAGAAATGCTTGGTCATCACAATTTTTGTTTATTTATTTTTTCAGAAATTCTAGATTTTGTCTGTATCAGTTCCTTTTCAACAATGAGGCAGAGTATTAGTGGGTAAAATGGTTATGCTTTGTTGGTAGCAATAAAACTGAACTGCTGCAGGAAAATGAGCACAGTAGTAGCCAGTCTCCAGAACTCATTAAAGGAGATTGAGATGTTCCCAGACTATCTAGTTTTTTCTTCAGAAGCCTCAGTCAAATGGTTTGGGACCTAGACCAATAGCTTCTCCTGTTTCTCCTTTATAAAGGGGCCAGTTGCTCCTCTTATTTTGCCTCAAGGATACAAGGCCGTGCACAAAATTTTAAAAAATTTAAACTGTCCATTGATACAAGAAATAGTTGAGGGACATTATTGAGTCTTCCGACAAAACATTGTGAAAAATCTAGTTTGCCCCAGCTCTGAACCATCCATGCGGCAGGACCAATGCAGGACCTGAGGACTGGTGATACTCTGTGTTTTCTTCCCTTGCTTTGTCTAGGCTAAGCACAGTGACCAGAATCTATCCTGTACTCCATACTGAACTTGGCTGTGGGACTGGGAAGCTTCTGTCATGGTGTCCTGTGTGCCAGCACTTTTGGCTGTGTGTGGTGGTTCATGAGCCAGCACCTTTGGGGAGCGTGTTGTGGGAGGTGAGAAGTATACTGTACAAAATTAAGAGCTTATAGCCAACATTTTTGTGGAAATGTATTGTAAGAAGGGCGTGTTATCCTATACCTTTTGAGTCAAAACGGTGGGCTGGTTGCCAAAATTATAGCAAATATGCAATAAAAGCATGAGTTCTCTGACCCGTCTTTGTTCTGCATGACGAGAAAATGAACATCACACCCCCAACCAGTGGGTTATGATATTCAGTCTCTCTTTTGTTTGTAAACTAGTTTTAGTGTGTAGGAATTATGTCTCAGGAAACTTGTTTGACTATTTTCCACTGAATGAAGTTTAGATTTTAAGTTTTGGTAT
Source organism: Vidua macroura (assembly GCF_024509145.1). Lineage (NCBI taxonomy): Eukaryota > Metazoa > Chordata > Aves > Passeriformes > Viduidae > Vidua > Vidua macroura. Next base: position 97,823,128 of record NC_071571.1, read on the forward strand.
TATTATTACTATTATTGTTGCAGTTATGACTTTATCATAGATAAAAATACTTGCTTTTACCTTGAGTTAGAGTCTTAAGTACAGTATTTTTCTGTTCAGATAAGATTCCACATAAAGAAGGTTGGTTTAGCTTATCTGCCTATACTTAGGAGCAACAATACCAAACTCTGAAAAACAGCTAAGATTACAGAATCAATAAAAGTGACATACTTTCTGACGTTTGTGCAATGCACAAACTATTTCAGAGATTGCTGTAATAATAGTTTTGAGCAAGGTAATGTGAGCTCAGAACATATCATCTATGTGAGCAAGAGCTGCATGCTTATCAGACATCTCCAGTTTTTATGAGGCAGTGGATTATGGTGACCTAGTCCAAAATCTCACCTAATACAAACCTTCTTATGTTAAGAAAAGTTTCATCTCTAGGAATTAATGGTCCTGTGCTTGTCCACATTTTCATCCTTCATGACAATTTCATTTTTTTCAATAAGGTTAATCCCAGTCTGGTGAATTATTTCTGACACCCTTTAAAATCATCTTCAGGCCATCTAAACTGTGATTTATTTTTTTTTTTTTTAATAGCTTTCTTCTGTCTAGTGTCTATTGGACCACTGAAACAAAATTCTTGATGAGATCAGTGACAAGTCATGCCTCCGGGGCTGGTGTTGAGACCTGTGTTGTTTAACATCTTTGTCAGTGACATGGACACTGGGTTTGAGTGAGCGCTCAGCAAGTTGGCCAATGACACCACACTGCGTGGCGCAGTCAGCACACTGGAGGAAAGGAAGGTGATCCAAAGGGACTGAGCCAGGCTTGAGATGAGGGCCTGTGTGAACCTCATGAAGTTCACAAGGCCAAGCTCAACATCTTGCATCGGGGTCAGGGCAATCCCAGGCACAAAAAGAGGCTAGATGGAGAATGAATCGAGAGCAGCCCTGCCAAGAAGTACTTGGTGGTGTCCATGGATGAGAGACTGGACATGACCCAGCAATGCACACTTGCAGCCCAGATAGCCAAACATGTCCTGGGCCACATCCAAAGCAGCATGGCCAGCACAGCAAGGGAGGGAATTCTGCCTCTCTCCTCCACTCTGGTGAGACCCCACCTGCAGTGCTGCATCCAGGTCTGGGATCTCAGCACATGAATGACATGGACCTGTTGGAGCACATCCAGAGAATTGACAGAGAGATGATCAGAGGACTGGAGCACATCTCCTATAAATACAGGGAGAGAGAGCTTGTATTTCTCAAATAGAAGGCTCCAGAGAGACCTTATAAGAAGCCTTCCTGTAACTAAAGGAGGCTACAAGAGAGCTAAAGAGGGCCCTTTTGTGAGGGAATGTAGTGACAGGACAAGGAAGAATGGCTTTCAGGTGAAAGAAGGTAAGTTCAGACTAAATATTAGGAAGAAACTTTTTTACTGTGAGGATGGTGATACACTGGAACAAGTTGCCTACAGAAACTGTATATGTCCCATCCCTGGAAGAGTTCAAGGACAGATTGGATGGGGATTTGAGTGATGTGGTCTAGTGGAAGGTATCCCTGTCCATGGCAGAGGGATTGGAATTAGATGATCATTAATGTCCCTTGCAACCCAAACTGTTCTTTGGTTCCGATTCTACAAAAGCACTCAATGACTGAATCCTTTGGAGAGCACTCAGACATGTCTTTGCTATATACCTGGACATATGCCAAGCTTTTTAATGACTATAATCCTTATTCTGAATAACCAGTTAAAAAAAAAGAATTTCTTTCCCAGTACACTATCAGCTTACTGCTCCATTTTTCTTGATAAGACACAGCTAAAAAGGCAAAGAAGCTTATTGAAATAGACACTGAAGCTGAGAAGGAGAAGGTTCTGCTTGTGTGGTTGTTAATAGCCTTTGTCATGACAGCTGCAAAGTTAATTAATTCACCAACCTATGCCTTGGTTTCCTTATATAGGGTATCTAAGCCCTGTGTAAAATGGTCTTATCATTATGAGGGAAGAAAGGACAGTGATCAAATCTGTAGTTAAGCATTTGCTATATTTTCCTGTTCTATCTTCTTCAGAAAAAATTATTTTCTAATTATTATTTGATAAATTTCTTTAAATTTCACAAAACAACCAGATGTTACTATCATCCAGATGTTATTTTTTACTAAGAGTTGAGAAAGTCAATTTGCTATATAATATAAACACTATTTTTAAAATTTGTCTTTACAGGCAGAAATAAATTGTCTGTCATTTAAAACAGAATTAAAATTTTAATTCTACATTTACTCTGATTACTTGAGTTTATTTTACACCACTGAAGTTTAAGAAAAACTTCCCACTAATTTTGTTGAGATTTCCTTAATACACCCATGACACTTATTCCTGACAACATTAGCAAGCGTGTAGTAATGATGACATCGTGTTTGCCAACTGAAGCCTTCAGAATCCTTTGTTGTCACCACGTACACAAGTGATTTATAAGATATTCTTGCACAATAAACTAAACCAAACCATTGCCATCTGCTTGGGAGACTGCTTGGAAGATATTTTCTAGAGCAATTGTGCTTAATAGAGACTATTTCCTGGAAAAATGTGATTGAGGAGGGGGACTAAATTAGGAAAGCAATAGTCTTTTTCCCCTGAGTATCTTGATTTATATAAATCTGCTCATTTAACCTGTAATAAATTGCAAATCATCTTTGGAGTAAACTAGGGGGAACTTTTCTACAAATAGGAAGATTTCTGATATATACTTTAATAAGAAGTTTAACCCTAAAATGAGCTGCTGGTAGAAATTCTACCCTTGACAGCATTATCAAGAATAAATTTGTATTGTCTCTTTTCTTCTTGGAAGAAAATTTCAGAAAACATGACAATAAAAGATTAGTATAATTAGTATCAACATAGTGAAATATATTGGCAGGACCCATGCATTTTATTCCTTCACTGTTACTGAGCTGGTCTAAAATACACACAGGTTTCTCCTAAATACTCTGGTCTGATTTTCCATTTTTGTTCTCTGTGTCATGGGTCCTCTACTGTAGTGGCACCAGTTACATGGTCATGACTTGTTAATAGAATTTAAAAGAGGGAATCTTCAACACAACATAAAGAAGATAAAAATAAAAAAAGTCCCTTGAATTTTCTTGGCTTGAACAGTAACAAAATATTCCTCAAAAGAGATACATAAATCAGAAAACTGAGATTAATCAAGCTCCAGTAAACTATAGAAAACTTTTGATGCATATAAGTAAAATGCCATCTAATAACTGGTTTTTACCACAGCATCCTTTGCAATGGTACAGCTTTGTGCTCACATGATGCCTTCATGAAAACACCAGGAAAGAAACTTCATATCACTCACAGTGAAAAACAAAAGTAACAAACTTTTTTTTCAGTCATAGCTATCTGAACTTTACTTGACTTTAGTCCCAAAGGAAAGGAAAAAATAAAGAAAAAAATTTAAAAAAAAATCAAAAGTCATCTTAATTTTTATGAAATACCTTCCAGAATGGTCAAAATGGTATTTCAATGTTTCAGCTAAACCAACAGAATGACTGTGGCTGACACACAGCATTGTCTGGCTCTCTTTCTAGAAGATGCATAATAGATCTTGATGTGATTTTAGACAAGTATAAGAACATTGAGACAATGATCTTTCACATCATTTATGCAAAGGAAAGAAACAACATCTAACAGGAAAAAACAGTTCCACAATATATAGACATAAGGATATATTCAACAACTGTGTAAATGCCATAGCAACACCAATAACCCACTGCTTTGCATGCTTTGTTCAAAATACATTTCTCATAATAACTAAAATTTTGTTTTATTTTTTAGCATACAAAATCATTCTGCCAAGACAACAGGATTTCAGTTGAGGATGGTTGGAGCTAGAAAAATAGAAGTAGCCCCTCCAGAAAAGGGGATCAATGTCTTCTCTAAAGTATAGCTGATAAAAAATAAAATTTGTCATGAAATTCCAGGTTTTATGGTTCATGTACATTACATTAATAGAGCTGAGAGATTATCTTAAAAACTGATATTCCAACACAAGACAAGTACATCTCTTAGGGCAAATATCGCTGTGAAGGTAAGGTAACTGAAACAGGATTTCAACATCTGCAAAAGGACAAGCCCATGATGCAACAAGATCAAATCATAATTTCATATAATTATTATCCTTGATCATTAGAGAAGGCAGTATTTGTTGCTTTTGCATAACACCTCTAATTTTCTTCATGGTACTTGACGTGAACCACATTATTTTCACACTAATTCCATCATAGTTTAAATTCTCTACCTCTAATTCAATTTCTCAGGATTAACCCACCTCCAAAGAAAAGTAATTTTCCTATTTGCCTTTCTCTTATCTCACTGAAACCTTTATTAAATGAGCTTCCTGAAACATAAGTGACTGTTTTTGTAATAGGTTTAGTTATTTTTCCCTGAAGAAAAACAAATTCAGGAGCAGTTTTTGACAAGGATGTGCTTATATCCAAAACCTAAAACCAATTTAGACCTGTCATCAAAAAATGACAGTAATTTTTTCAAGCAATGAAAAAAATTATTGTTTTGTCAAATAATGTTTAACAGATAAACTTCTATGCACTGTATCACATTTTCTTTCACTCCTTTCAGGAAAGTGTAAGTTCCTGTTGAATTAACTGAAAAGGTTATTTCCACTTTGTTCATGAAGTACACACACATTCAAGAGGAGCACAATGTATGTGGAGCCACAATGCATGAGACACTGAGATATGTGGAGTCTTTTCCTGATTTGACTGTGCATCATTCCTGACTGAATTAATGTTGGAGCCTGCAGAAACAAATCTCTGGTTCTGAGCACTGTAAGCCTCTATTAAACTTTCATTTCCCTTTGAGGCTCTGGCGTGGTGTTTAGTAGCTCAAAAACACTTTTTATAGCAGGAGGAAAATAAGTGAAATTTATAAAAAAATCACCAGAAGATGAAATGAAAAGGAGAGTATCAGGAATTAATCTCCAACATGACTGTTCTCAGAGAAAAGAAAAAAAAAAAGAAAAATTTTGGTTATGCAAACCTAGTCAACTGGAAAGAGCATGTATTTTGATCCTTATGGCATCACTATACTCCCTGTTAGCACTGAGGTGTCCTAGCAATGTTATGGACAGTTATGCCAGATGACACAGGAAGTACATTAATAAAGGTGCTCCGGTCATTGAAAACTCAAAAATAAATTTTAAAAAACTCGAAAATAAATTTTACTGAGGTTTGTGATACCTTAATTGTATTTAAAAGAGCACTAGAACCAATAAGCACCTTTCCAGATGTTCATTGTCAAAACCATTGAGCTCTATTTTGGCTGAGCTTTGCAGTTCTTGCAAGACAACCTAGAAGATGCCATCTCTCGCAGAGCAGCAGATGAAATCAGGTATTGAGCACAGAGGGAGCACAATTTACTCTAAATATTTTTATCAGCCTCAGCAAAAACTTTGTTTCATAAAGGATAAAAAACAAGTCTTCCTTTGCAAACAAAGATGTTAATAACTTTACATGATAAATGCTTGCCTTCTTCTAGACATTAAGCCATTTTTTGTGCAGGCTTTGCAGAAAATGTAAACTGAGTTACAGAACAATTTTCCACATCTTTGATATAGCAACTATAAAGGAACCCTCAAAGAGTGCACAGAGATGAAAGGAAGGAGCTAAGATGGCCCCTGTATAATTGTAAAACTGTAGAGGTGATCTGGATGAAAAGGGGAAGCAGGATAAAACTTTATTTATTCTCCCTTACCACAACAGTAGGGTGGATGGTTTGGTTTATTTTCTTCATTCTTTTCTACTGAGGTAAAGAGATGTGTGTGAAAGAAAAATCTTTGGAAAAGCAGTCAGAAATCTATTCTGAATTAGGTATAAGGAATCAACAAAATATTACTAAGAGCAGTAGAAAGTAAAAAATGTTTACACTCTACCTGTAATCTATTCTTCTTTGAAAACAGTCCAACAGATTCAGAAAGTAAACTACCCGCAAAGAAAAAAAATATGTAGTAAGATGGCATACATTTTCTTTCCCAATTTTAAAACAATAAACAATAGCTTTAATTTAATTTTAAATTTGTGGTAGCACCTGTTTAGATTTCAGAGGTTATTATTTTATAAAGATGTTTTTAATTTGTACTCTTTGCTATTAGTCATTTTAAAATGTGGTATTCAAGCCTGTAAGTGTCTATTTATATATTAGAGTAGTTTTTGTCTGCATTAATAAACTTGTTGACGAAAAATAATAGATGGGAATTTTGGTGAAACTCCTCACACTAAGAAAGCTATTCATTTGCCCAAATAATTAGAGACTCATCTTTCCAGCTATCTGAAAAATGCATTGAAATACTGAGATACATTGAAAGAAAATATCTACCATGAGAAAAGAAATATATTCCCTGAAAACAAACAAACAAACCCATAATTTTTTGAGATTATTTTAAAAAAGAAAAGAAAAAAGACATTGTTTACCTTCATACAATTTTACAATGTGAGGATTTTATTTTTTCAGATTTTACATACATTATATTTTTTCTTGTATAATTGGAAATAAATACCAACATTTAATATTTGTTATATCAAGTGATCATCAAACACAGTCTGGATCCTACAGGTCCCTGAAGATCATATGGTTTGATACTTAAGTAGTACAAATTTAAAATCCATTTGAAGTAGCTAACATTATATACCATTATATACCATTACATACCATATTCTAGATTTGTTCCATATTCTCATAATTTAGTAAATTTACAGCATATGCTGCAGCATTTCCTCTTCAACAGTGTTAAGAACAAACTTCCACCTACAGAGAGACCAATGATAAACTGCATGTGTATAGTATTTCTGAAGAAGATAGGATGAATTTAAATTTAAAAAATCTTCAGATATCCAAATACTGAAGGGAATATACTGAACGGGGCTTGGGCAAGAAAGAGAGCACAGAGGTAGGTTTTATCCCCTCCAGACTGGCTCTATATGCTGGTAGTGCTGCATTGACTTCACAGCCCACTAAAACTGACTGAACAGCTGCCTCTGGAAGTCTCAGCCTTATGGTCACGTGAAGCTTCCTACTTCAAATAACAGGTAAAATATTTATACGTATGGAAAAAAAAAAAAAGATCTTTACTGTTAGGAAAATGCCTGACAGAAATTGCACTAACTTGAATTTGACCATCAGAATTTATGGGGTTTTTTCCCATCTACTGCAAGGTGGAATGCAGAGAGCAAACACATTCTGGATGTTCCTGTAAAAGAGGGGAAAAAACCCTACCAGAAACAAAAATTGGGTAAGGTATGGGAGATGTAACAGACAAGAAAGAATGACAGGAACAGAAAAAGAGAAAAGGACTTCATGTTCTTCCTTGAGACTGACAATGACAGAGATGCTACAAAAAGCACAGGAGCATTACAGAGTGCTGCAGACGTATTTGTTGTTCTGTCAGATTAGAAACAGAAATAACTCACTAGTCTGAGCCTGGGGGACACTTGCATAAGACTTCAGTCTAAAAGTTGACTCCTGTAAGATTTAAGAGCAAAGGGAGAAAATGAGTAATACAGAAATATGTTGGGCTGTGTCAGTTTTCTCCCATCCAAATATTTTTATAAATTTTGTTAATACCCCCTTTAATCCATTTAAAAATACAGAATTTGAAATATGTTCTGTCTGCTAACTGTTCACTGCACTTGGAAGATGAGGAGGGGATTACAATGGGTTGTGACTGTGCCACAAAATGGGCTGTAACTGCCTGCCCAAAAATCTTCTCCATGTGGTGACAGTCCCTTCAGCCACCTGGCAGAGCTTAGATCAGTTCCTGGCCTTCATTTCCCTGTCACAAACACGGCAGAAATCTTTTCAGAAGAGGGAAGGACTGGAATTACCAAGCTGTGTGTTTAAAGCCATCTACTGAAATAATTCCTCAAAACCTTGCCATTTGCTTAGAAAGAAAACAATGGGGTAAAATAAAATCATCATGAGCTTCTTCCTCTCTCTTCCCCTAGGTAATGTAAAAGCATTCCTTGCCACTAGTTATGTCTTTTGAACAGTTTTGACAGAATGACTGGGGAATAAGAAACACTTTCATGTTTAATTACAGCACATTTAAGGTGTTTCTGTTTGTGTTCTCATGCATTGACAGGGGAGCAGGTGGATCACATCAGTCCCTGACAGTTCAGTGGCTGTGAATATTACACTCCTTGGATTTACATCATTTATTAGATCCAATTCTGCATGCATGTTTTGGGTCTAACATAGCGGTTTGTTTTTAAATCTTAATTTTCTCGTTTGCTTACAAATGTGAAAATACCTCTATCCTTTAGCCATTTTTCAGCTTTTACTGCCATTTAGAATAGCCCTATTTTTCGCTTTATAAAAGTCCTTCATTCATTTCAATCATCACTGGGGGAATTTTATATAATCAAATGCCCTAACTATACAATAATTTTCCAATACTATAAGACTGTATTTTCAGATGAAACCAAACTGCAGCAGTTTTGGGAAGCAATCTCAGTCTGTCTTCATATAAAAGCTGGGTTCAACACTTCTCTTTGTGTACTGCTTTGGGACCTCAGAAGGAAATACTATTTTTCACAGCACTGGTGGTGAAACTGAAAATTTACTTATAGCACCATCCTTACAATCCTTTTCTACAAGATGCTAGATAATAAACTGCCTTTTTCTTAGGTGTTTTAGGCTCAAAATCAGTAACAGTTTTTAATTTATGTTGCAGCTAGGTGACCTGGCCTTTACCCCAGAAGCTCACTAAAGACATAGCAAAGAAATGATGGTCAGATATTTTCACGTCTTATATCAGTGGAAGTTTTCTTTGTCCTCCAGGTAACTCTGTAACCTTGAAGCTGGAGCAGTTCTGAGATTTACTTAGAAGTTCAGAGCAGTTATGTAATCAAGGTGCCTTGTTACCACCTCTGAAATGGAGCACTTAAGATCTGGGCTCCTGAGGGCAGCTACACAGATATTAGCTCATACTGCTCAGGGGGTGTCTATCTTCCCTGCCTTAACTGATATGCTGCAATTTTCTGTTCTTGGTTTCCAAGCTAATTCTTGTTGGTGAGCCATTCAGCTGAAAAGACACATATTGTGCCTCAAACAGTTCTACAACTCTGTTTAAATTGCAATTAAGATACATTTCTCCCAATTAAAGCTTTTACCACTTCAATCAAAGGGATTTTAATTTAAAGTTTAGGGATTTTAATTTTCCATGTTCCATTCATTCATTAAAATGCAGTTTATAAATACTCTTATAAGCATGTGCAAAAGGCTGTGCCTTTTCAGACTTTGGCACTGTGGCCCAATTTCTTTATGAACTTTGAAGCAGACATCATGTTTAAGACTTGATTTAAAAAAAATGTTCTGTAGAATTAAGCCTTTTAAAATTTTATTGGTGTCTCTGTTTTATATTAATTGTGTTGCATGTCCCCAGGTAATCTCACAAAGGGCATTTTAGAAAGGCAAATTCAGCTGATGGATGAATTTCTCTGCAGAGGTTTATTAACATTTTTGTCAATTTATCCCATTAAATACAGCAACATCCCTAGGTGGTAATGAAGTGCAATAGCAGCAGAGGCTTCACACAATGATGGCAAACAGATTCCAATAATTTTCTCAGTAGTATCTTCATAGCACAAGTGAAATGCTGATCTTTACAAGTATGTCTGGGTGAGTAAAAAACCCCAAACAGATAAAACCCAAAATTTATATTTATGAATGTTAATTTAAAGTGAACATACCTTATTATGTCCTCAAACTTCAGTAGCAGCCTAGGGCATAAAATTAAGAGGAATTAACAGTATTGACAACAATATTTCCCCTGATATAGCAAACATGCCAGAAATTTGTGTAAATATATGTAGAGGCTGACAAATAAGACACATATAGCAGAAAGTTGACCATGAAATCTCACTTTATCTTAAAAAAGGGATAAAACACACAACCACCCCACACTCCAATGCCCACAAATGCCAATGAAATGGTTTCTCTTGATTTCAGCAGGTAGTGCAATAGGATATCAAAAAAAAATCTTGAAATTCAAATTTTGACTACTAAATATTTACAACAATGAGATTATGAATAAGTTATATTTCTTCATGGGGATTTTTCAGCAAATAGCTTCAAATAATTATTTGAGAAACTGCAATTTATCTTTTTTCAGAAATATCTCAAAAAAAATCACTGAATGAATTATTCATTGCAAACTACTCTCTCCTGTGACAGTGACTCCTCATTTTTCACATTACAATTAATTTACTTTTACTGCATTACCATGTTTTTTTCCTATAACAAAAAACATAAGTGCTCGTATGATTCTAAGAAATATTATGAATGCTATTGTATTCAACTTGTATAAAAACTTTTTGAAATGTAAGTAAAAGAAACTATAAAATAGTTTCTTAAGTAAAAGAAACTATAATAAAATAAGGACAATGGAAAGAAAGTAAGTACTAAAAGGGATTTGAACTCTGCTAAAAAAGCTGATCATAGTATTAAATATTACCATAAAAGAAATTAAAAGTATTACTGAAGTTTAAATTATTAGGTTATTCATAGTCACGAAGTGGGAAATACATCTGCTGTTACATTGTGGGGGCGGCGGGGGAATTGCCTATGATGTGGAACAGAGAAGTTATACACAATCTCTCCATGTTATCACCTGTAAATTGTGAATTATTTCTACTTATCTACCCATATACAGTAAAAAATGTTTGACTTCTGGTACTTAACATCTTAACAAGGCTATAACTGCTCTCCATCTCCCAACAGACCTGTGCCTGCTTTCTGTATCATGATGATTTCCACCAAACAGTGGGCAAAGTGGGTCTTTCAGAAACTCTTTCATGTTTGCTTGTTCGTTTTCGTGCTTGCTTTAAACAATGACAGACAAAACAGAAATGAGGGGGCTGGTGATGAATAACATAAAATGCAGAAATAAGAAAGTCTGGCAAATACCAAAGCATCCTCAATATTCACTTTTCCTTTTGAATACATATATCTACCCCTTCTCAGAAATATTATTGCATCAAAGACTGCCATTTTTCCTTGTTTTGGTGTTTTATAACATTGACATAGAGAAAAAGACAGCTTATTTTTCTAATTGCAAGTTGTCTTTACCAGCAATGGAAAACATCCACTCCAGTTTCCCAACATAAAAAAAAATCCGGTCCTTTTATTGTATTTTTCTTGAGAAGGAGTGATCAAATGTGCACCTTTTTTTTCTTCATCAGAACAGAATAATGTCATCCCAAGATGAATCATAGCCATAGATTCTCAAGAAAACCAGTGCTCATTTGTATATATCTTTGTTTTTCCTGGTTACAAAATAAGTACCAGTTACTGAAAAGTAATTGCTAGTACCTTTCACTATCAGTTCAAAAGTATCTCCAGCAGATAATAACCAAATCCATGTGGCCGTTGTTTAAAAGAATATTTATCTCTTGATGACTTTTCAAGGATTAACAGTTTATAATGTCATTAACCTTTAACAAAATACTTTTTATTTTGGGTCTTAACACCTATCCACCATAGAATTCTCTCACATAAAATCTCAGTGAAAAAGCTATCAAGAGGACCAAAATATGACAAATTTAGGTAATTTTTAAATATTTGAAGTTAAAAAAGTATTTCCACTCTTGGGATTAGATAAAGTATTAATTTTGTGCTCAGCCATTTAGGAATCCTTTTGAGAGCTGAGACTTGCAAAGAAGTTCTAATTCCCTTGGATACAATCAAAATAATGATGTTGCACAGCACTGCATTGGTTTTTAACTTCTATTTCCCTATAAGGCCTTCGATTTCTAACTCAGGTGAAATACTTGTGTCTATTCACTCATATAATACAGGAAATGGAAATCAGATTTTTGAAATCAGTTGAACACTGAATTAAAGCTGACAAAGAGAGAACATTAATAAATTCTGACTTATTTGTTAATTTATTTATTTTTAATTTGAGACTGGATCCAAAGACTAATACAATCAGTATAAACGGACTCTGGCTAAATTTCTGTAAGTTTTTGCCCTGAAAAACTCTTAATTAGCTAGTTGGGCAATAAATATATCTTGATGTATTTTTTAGCTGTGAGGATGCTAAGTACTCATGAGATAAATAATATTTTACATTCAATATTGTAATCAAGCGAGCACTTCTTAGTAAGCTGATTCTATTTTTATTTTTCTTACACTGAGAATTATTAGTGTCAGAATTACAATCAATATGGTACTTCTCCATGAGGGAAATGTATGCTCCTATACAAAGCTAAGAAATTTTCAATATGGCCATTTAAAATTACATGTTTTAATCCATTCTCCAAAATCCACAATTTATTTTATTTCACAAACTTTTTTATTATAATTTACATTCTTTTCCTCATGTTCATTTAAAAATGATATGCATCAAATAATTTACTTGTATGAGTTTTATTTAGATAAACAGCTCATAAAGTTCCCTGGTTAATCATGAAGGAGACCATATTTCTTGCAGCTGGTATTGGAGGAGAAATTATTCATAAGACTGTCTATGAGCATATTTCTGACTATTGATTGTTCTGTACAAATTTAGTTGAGTTCCTCTGATACAGCTATCCTGTTTATCTTAGAACAACAAGGGTCTCTTCGTAGACATGGATCAAACATTAAAAATAAAATTATTGATTTTGGAGTGTGAAATGTAAGGGCAGCAACTCCTAAATTCAAAATAGATTAGATGTCCAGGAAAACATTTAAGCTCAGGGGAACACAGTGTAAACCCTCTTTAGGCAACTAACTTCCTAATGCATTGACTCAAAGAAAAGTCTATCTATTCCAAATGAGATAAAAACTCTGAGAAAAGGTATTTTAAAAAGGGGAACAAAATTAACATTGTGTCCATTAATATCAGCATCAATCAAAAAAATTATTGGAGTTTGTCACAAGATAAAATTGATTTGGTTTGCTTAAAAATGATTGATGCCCTTTATTTCTTTCCTTGTAAAAGCTTTTTTATTAATCTCATCCTGACTACTTACATGTAGTCATTAATTAAAATGCAAGATTCAAGAAAAATTATTTTATCTCTCTTATATTCTACCTGGAATACACAAGAATTCATTTCCAGATTGCACTTGGTCTATGTTTTGGATTTGTGCTGGGAACAGTCTGATAGCACAGGGATGTTTCTGCGGTTATTGAGCAGCTCTCACATGTAGACAAGGCCTTTTCTGCTTCATATTATCCCACCAGCAAGGAGGCTGGAGGTGCACAAGGACCTGAGAGGGGTCACAGCTGGGACTGAAGACTGCAATCAACCAAAGCAACATTCCATACCATGTAGTGTCATGCTCAGCATATTGTCCTGGGGAAAGGAGGAGGAGGGGGTTGTTCAGAGTGATGATATTTGTCTTCCCAAGTGACCATTAAGCATGGTGGAGTTCTGCTTTCATGGGAATGGCTGAACACACCTGTTTGCCCATGGGAAGTGGTGACTTAATTCTTTGCTTGCGTACATGGCTTTTGCTTTACGTGTTAAACTGTCTTCATTTCAACCCAGAGGTCTTCTCTTTTGCACTTCCAATTCTGTCTCCCATCCCATGAGGGATGAGTAAGTGGCTGTGTGGGGCTGAGCTGCCAACTGGGGTTAAAGAAACATTGCACTTCAGAGACACCATGAACACTTCACCCCATCCCAAGATGGATATTTAAATAATTCATATGAATTAGCCAGAAATTACCATTCCTTTTCATCTCTGATAAATGGCCTTTGGTGGTATTAAGAGAATCCAAACATCCAATGGCATCCTTTGTGAAGTCCTTTCACTTTCTTCTCCACATAGGAGAGAGAGAATAAAAAGAGTATTTATCATAAACACCTGATAACTAATAGAATTAAGAAAATACTTGACATGTAGAAATATCTCAGTGTCTGGAATTTTTCACAATTAGAAAATGGCAAATACTGAAATTTTTCAAGGAAAATATAGTGACACCTGGTAGTGATAAGGAGGGTTGATTTTCATTGACAAACCACACTTTCTACATTTGCCTAATCTATTGATGTCAGCAGAATAATGTATCTGCTTCAAACACAGCAATGCATTCAGAAAATACACTTGTGATCATGATATAGAAGCTGGAGCAAACATTCTCAGATTTGTAGGTCAGTCAGATGGGAATATTAGCATCAACAAAAAATGAAGCATTTTAGTCTCATTCATCCAGTAGAAAATTCCACCAAAATTAATATCTTCCCAGATAAGAGGACTGCTCTAACAGTTTACTGGCCCCAGAAAGAGGGAATCCTTTCCCATTTTTCTTTTGTCTTAAATAAATATTCTCTTATCTCACTAACTTATCTGTAGCACATCTGGACACCAATGGAAGCACACATTAATTTTACAGAAACAAACTTCTTACCTCATGTCTTTAAGGGCCCAACCAGCACCACAAGAAGGGTTTTTAAACCCCTAACCCAAGAGTAGGAGAGAAGAGGGATAAAAGTGAGGAAAAAGAGGCACGGAAAGACTCAGAGGCAGAGGCAAGGAGCTGATGAATCACATTGACTGTGCATCGCACAGACAGCTTTAAGACTAGTTAGTTCCACATAGAAGTGTCCTTCGGTTATCAAAGTTTTTTTCTGATGCAGACTCCCACTTCATCTCACTCTAATAAAATTTATCTTTGTCCAATGTCCACATCTCAACACCCTGCTACTTCAGGGAAAATCAAATAGCAAGTTAACAAGTAAAAAACCCCAAAAAAACAAAGTCTTTCATGCAGTTTAGCAGTTTACCAGGTATCTGGAAATAAGCCGTGGGGTAACTACCCTGTATAAACAATCGATAATGAATGCTAAAATTTTGCTGACAGCCAAGATCATAGTGATTCAGTCAGTATTTGCAGGTTTTAATCTAGTTCCTTTAATTGCCACCTGCTCCCAAAATACCCTGGCCACTTGCTTCTGCCATCTCATTGCCAATTGGCCCAAGCATGATGCAGCAGTGCAAACAGATTATCAGATCAGAGAAATCAGTCAGTCAAAAAGTTAACCAGAAAAGTACTTTCAGCTGGATCAGTTCCCTGATACTGTTTACCCCCTAGCTGCATAAGCACTTGCATTAGTCCCATTTGCGTGGGGTGAGAGCAAGCAGAATGGCTAAAACCTTTAGGCATAATTTCCTCAGAAAGCCAATTTACCTTTCGGGTTGTCTGGGCTCATGTGTTTAGAGTGAATTTCTTCTCACTCTGCACAATGTGTAGTTCCTTCTAGTGGTTGCTCAGAACTGTAAAAGCCTGTAATCAATACTCTTTGTACATGCTGTTGCACACTCCAAGTAAGGATGTGGGGAGCAAAAGTTGCAAAGAGGAAGGGATGTAGGCTGTAAGGGAACTTGCCATCCTGTAGTTATGGGAAGTAGTTTCAATGTTTATGATGCTAATCACGAACAAACCACATAGAAATAACCTAGGCAGACAATGATAAGTTGCTTTTTCAGGTACCATATCAAAGCTCATTTTAAGTTTCTTCAGTAGCTGTTTGATACTTGAGTGGGGGTTGTGTTATTCAAATTGTGTATTGAATTAAGAATCAAATAAAGCTCTTTAAATTTTTTATCAGTTACACTATGAATTAGTTAAAATAAAAATCCCTCCTGCATAATCTCTTTGATCCTTGCAAAAAAAACCCATAAACTTGGAATAAAACCAGCCATTTTTCAGTCATGTAGTGATAATAATATTACTAATGTTGGAATATTTTGACATATTATTTTTATTCCAGTTCAGAATAAACCCTTGAAATATACAAATTTTAACAGCAGTAGAGTTTATTTGGTACTTCTTGTTTTCTGAGCAAATGGATTTCAACAAATATTTCATAAAATTACAGCTCATGGAAGTATCATAAGTGCTTTCTTGAACAAGGTGACGGCTCTTATGCAACAGACTCATGATGACTCAACTTGACCTTTCATTGTAAAATAACATTGGACTTCTGCCATGTTATAGATGCTCTTCTTGTAAATATCCAGATGCCCCCATTAGTTTCTAGAGGTTTTTCATCAGGCAGAAAACAGTGAAAATGGTTATAGCAGCATATGCTCTCTTACCACAAAACTAAAATCAGCCAATGATGTTATGAGTGTTCCGCAAGTTCTTGACAGAGGTTTCGATAAATACTTGTGCAATGTCTATCACACATATGCACGTGTGTGTGTGCATTTGTGTAGCAAGCTTTTAGCTGGAAATTTTGGTTTGGTTATATATAAAGAAACCCAGCAAAAAAATTACAGTTTGATCAACATGTTATAGTGTACCAGACAAGCACATTTTGAAACAGTTTCCTTATGTATTCTGTAGATTCCTGTCTTAATTCCACTGGGTTTAGGGCACCTACTTATACATTTTATGAAGACAGAGAAAAGCATGCTTAAGGTGATTGGATTAGATCATTAAACCATCAACCTTTGCTTCAAATTTTTCATGGTTGTCACCCCAGCTGACAACTAAGCTGCACAGAAACGCTTGCTCCTTCCCTTACCAGAACTCCCCAGTGTGATGGGTCAGAGAATCAGTACTGTAAAAGCTAGAGAACTCATGGGTTAAGATAAACTTTAATAGCAAAAGAAAAAGCCATGTGCCCAAGTAAAGTTAAGCAAGGAATTAATTCACCACTTCCCATGGGAAGACAGGTGTGTTGAGCTATTCCTGGGAAAGCAGGCTTCCATCCTGCACAACAGTGACTTGGAAAGACAAATATCACCACTCCAAATGCCCTTCCCTTCCTTCTTCACCCAGCTTTATATGCTGAGCACAATGACATAGGATGCAGAATATCTCTTTGGTCAGCTGGGGTCAAGGGTCCTGGCTGTGTCCGCTTTGTGCACCCCCAGCCTCCTGGCCAGCAGAGGGAATGAGAAGCAGAGAGAGCCTTGGCTCTGTGTAAGCTCTGTTCATCAGTAACTAAAACATCTCTGGGTTATCAAGACTATTTCCTTCAAAAATCCAAAACACAGTTCCACACCAGCTACTGTGACAAATATTAACTCCATCACAGCCAAAGTCAACACAGTATTCCATCCAGAAAACGTCCGTTTATAGTCTTCTAAAACAGAGAAGAAAAAAAGTGAGACACTGACATAAAATTACAAGAAAATTAGCACACCAAGACAGGGTGGAAACATATATTCAATAAGTACATATTAAATGGAAAGATGACTTGTAGCTTATGGTGTGAAATCATGGTACTAGCCAATGATTTCCAGAACTGCGTTTAAATCCACGTAAGCTTATTGTTTGGAATACAATTACAGTGATCTTCCTCAATGTAATTGGAAATTTTAAAATTTAAAAATTAATGATTCTATTTACAAATATTTCTGACTCATCTAAATGTTGATTCACTGATAAGGGACAAATCATTACCACAAGTTTCTCTGCTACTATTTAGAATCCACCTGTAAAACACAAAAGTTGTTTCTGATACCTAATTTTCAAATAATGAAGACTTAGAACATTTTAAAGAGTATGAAAATGAATAGGTTCAAAGCACATACAAGGCCTGTGCTTTTGACCTTACTAAATCTGTAGAATGTTGGTTTGCTAAGTTGCTAGTACCTTCTGTTATGAAAATAATTAATTCTGATGTCAGCAGGACTCTTCCCCAAACTCCTTCCTTTTGACAGAAGCTCTATATTCAGTTACACCTGGGAATTAAATTTTTTAAAAAAAAGGAGATTGTTCCTTTCACATACAGCAGCATGAAGATATGATCTTTGAAATTCCTTGTAGAATTCTGCCAGAGAGCTGCAAGAGAAACAAGAAAATGTCCTCAGCATGGTGCAGCTCACGTTTCACAAACACTTAAGAAAACAGGATATAGTTTTCTAATGGGCACAATTTCAGCTCCTTACAGAGAGCAAACTGTGAGCACCACTCACAAAGCAAAATGAATAAATTAATTATATGACAAGTGTTAATATCTTATTTGAAAAGAGGAATCCCCAAATATCAATTAAAAGTTTGCTTTAATGTAGGAGACTGCTTAAATCTTAAAGGACAAAAAAAAATCAAAAACTTAATGTGAGAGAAAACTCATCCTTTTTTTTTCCAGTTGCAACACTTTGTAATATTAAAATGAGTCAACATTTTTTCAAGCAGAGAGCTTCAGTGCTGAAAATCAGGTCTTTACATGATTAAGAGGTTTTCATGGGAGTTTTTATTCCCATGAATAAACAACTCTGTCATTGTGATAAAAAAGTAATTTCTAGCAGGATATTTTAATATATCACCTAATCTAGAAACTCAATTTTAAATTTAGGAATAATATAGAGTTGAAAAAAAATTGAAGCCATATAATTTTCTTTAGCCTGTTCAAAGAATCAGATCAACCTTAGTTCAATTTCAGTAAATGTTGAAATTGTAAAATAATACCAAACTGGAAACATTCATTTATCTTAATATTTCACATAAATATCATGCCAATCAACAAAATCCAAGATGTCTTTCATTGGTTATTTCACCCTAGCAGACACTTCAATACCCAGAAAAGGCACTTGCTGCTATTTACAACAAAATAAAAATGTCTCTAGCTGTTGTAGTGCATAGCTACGCAAACGGAGCAAAAAGCTTTGTGAATTTGGAGTTTGGAGTTTCTGTTTCCTAAACCTAAAGTTGGAGTTTCTATTCTGTATTTTTACGTGTATTTACCCTTCCCCCTGAAGCTATTCCCATTGGATTTCACCTGTAATGTATTCATACTGGGCATTGTTCTACTGGTTTCACCTTATCTCTTATTTTCCCCTATAAAAACTGTAATGCAACCCCAGACCAGGGTCACTTGTACGTGCTGCGTTCGAGCAAATACAGCCTACTTTGGACTGCACAACAAGTGTCCAATCTCTTGAGTCTCTTTATCCCGGTCATGGATACACTCTTGAAATAGCTCTGTCTGTATCAACAAACCCCAAAGGTGTTTGTTGCTTCTCTCCGGCTGCTCCCGGAAGCGCCTGGCCAGCGCCCCGGGAAAAAGGAGCCAGGCGGAAACAAGGAAGTCGGAGAGAGAAAGCGACATCTAGCCTGCTCAGTGTTGCTCTTTCATTTCCAATATTCCCATTAGTGTAATCAAAATAAAGTGTTGCTGCCATGGTAAGAGAAAGTGGGACTGAGCTCTTCCTGCTGCAGGAGATGAAGCAGGAGGATGAGGAAAAAAGAGATGCTAGAGAAAAAAACATTATCTGGCTTTTTGCTTGTGTTGATGCTCTTGCAGGTCACTTCCTCCCTCAACTTGCAGTCAACCGTCCTACACTGCAATCTCTACCTCAAAAGCATAAACAAAGTCAGGTTTTTTAGGAGGTGGATGGCAGGTCTCTTGTTGAAGGTTAAAGGCTGTTGAGATCTGTAAGAATCTAGCCAAATTTTGATAGCCATGCAATGGCCATGCAATGGCCTGCAAATACAGGAAGGAAATGGACATATGCCAATAATATTAAATAATAAAAAAAAATCTGTATATTCTTTGCAATAATTTTGGTCCAAAATAAAATTGGCACATTTGTGAATATATTTTAATATTAATCAAAAAATCCTGTCATTAGATAGAAATCATAAATGTCTTCATTCGTAGGATAACTTCTTATGTTGAGCTTGGTTGACAAATCCTTAACAAAATATTTGTTACGTTTTAAAGTTTTATTTGTTCTTATCTTTATATAAAAGCTATGCTTGCTGTCTTTACGCTTTTAAGCTTTTTAAATTAAATAATCAAAATAATTTTAAAAACTCTCTTCTTATAAAAACCTGGATTTTTTTATGCTCATCAATGTACTTATTTCCTGTCCCTAAACTTGTCTAATTTTTCAATTTCCTTTTCAAAGCAAGGCAACTCATATTGCAAGCAGGATTCCAAATTAGTCTGCGTCACTGATTTGTATAGAGACCTTTATAGAGTGTTTATTCACATCAGAAACAAACAAAAATTAGTGTAAAGAGAATGGAAATAAATCCATTTTCCAAATCAATCTCATAAGTTTTTGCATCATTAGCACAGGTCTCTGGCTGAGAGCTTCCACTTCTATTGTCATTCTATAATTATCTGGAAAAAAAGGCATTATTTCACAGTACAAGTTGAGCAGCAATCTCCTTTATTGAACAACACTGTATGTCAAGTAGTGTGCAGTACTCCTCTGATATAAATCTGAATTTACTATGTATAGTTTGAAAATAACATTGGTAAGAAAGCATAGATCTTGTCTCTACTGTAATCCTAAGTGCACAAATTTTATTTATTTTAACATTTTGAGATTATAACCACCCATTCAGCTAAGGTATCTTTATATACATTCTACTGGTGAAAAAACTGCTTGCTAAAATATTGATGAAAACAAAATGCCAAAAAAAAAGAAATAAATCAAGCTCTCGTGGTGACTTCTCATATAGTATTAACTGGATATCAAATACCCACTTTTTAGTTTATCAAGCAGAAGGTTTTGCCTTTCATTAAGTTTTCCGTCTTTTTATCTGTAGGAATTGATACATCTGTGTTATGAATAAGAAAGTCTTTCACTCTATCTCTCCATTTTAAGAGACATTGTTACTAAATTCACAGCATCCTGTTTCCCAGAAAACATTAACATATCTTATTAGCCTAATTGGATAAAAAACCATAAACCTGTGATATTTGTGCTTGTTAAATACTGCATTTATTCACTGATGGATTCAGTTTCATGTTATGACAACTAAATATAGCAGAGGAAAAAACTGTCCTCTTTTTCCATTGCATAAGAATTGTTACTGCTTATGGGCTCCATATGTATTTCTGTATCAACTGTTAAAGAAATTGCTTGGGAATGTTCCCATCAGCCTTGCAGCCCATCAAGGGAGTGCCAGAAAGTGATAGCACTGTCTTTTTTCCTGTCAAATTGATAATATACAACTGGTAAAGGACTGAGCAACAAATTCTCTGTTTTCATTAGACTATACCTCTGCTTTCTCTTTTTATTTTTTTTTTCTTGTGTATGTTCAGCTCTATGTATGCAAGTAATATATGTCATATATAAGTGTATAATGTGTGTATATTTAATATATATAGGCAAATATATTGCATCTAAGGATTTTCTGATGAAAATGTTCTAGGAAAAGCATGCTGCACTGGGTGCTTTGCAGTACTAACTCCAGACTTTTCTTGGTTGGAGTCTGTAGAAAGTGTAGTGTAATAGTATATTTATTGCATGAAACATATTAAGCACATAATAATATACATATTATTAATACTTCACAGACTTATACAGTTCGTATTGGATGCACCTTTATTCCTAGCCAATGAATCTGACACAGGTCACCTTCTTCATCTCAGGCCAAATTGCTCAGTCCAATACCATTTCTGCATCACTACTCCCAGTTCCACAACAGAGAGTAACAGAAGGAGCATCAGGCAGTCACAGCACTCCTCCAGCATTTTATTTTTAGATGTCTAAAGAAAGGCAAAATTGTTATAGTCAATTAAATCAATTTATGAAGAAATGTAGGCTTATACCAGAAATTTTCTTAGATTACAAACTGCTAAAATTGGCACATAGTATATACTAGTATACTATAGTATACTAGTATACTATATACTATATACATAGTATATACTATCAATCTATAAAGTAAGACAAATTATCAGCAATGGAAGTGAATCAGTTCTTAGGACTTCTATAACAAATAAAGACAGATAAGGCTCTCCATTACGAGGAATCTCTGAAGACAAAGAATTATATGAAGACTAAGGGAATTGCTCCTTTTTGCTCTGAATACACCCACGATTTTCTGGAAAGTGACATAATATATTTGTCTTTAATTAGTGAGTGGGCAACGTACAGGGGCAAGTTAGTCACAATGTTTCTCTGCAGGGAATCCAAATGCCTTCATAAGCAGAACAGAAAAGAAAAGAGGACCGAATCCTGTGCAGAGAATCAGAAGTTGAATATATTGTCAGTTTGTTAAGTAACCCACTAAAGTATTAGAAGCTATGTCATAATAATTTCTTGAAACTTCCTATCAGCGGACTCAGAACTGAATTGATTTCTTACTGTAAGATGAATTAGAGGATATAGGCCTAGAATACTTTTGTCTTAATCTAATGTACTGATAAATGTAATAATCTAAATTACTGAGTAATTTAATTTATTAATGTGCATGTCGAGCAGAGTTATTAGATGGCAAAAACCCTTCTTTATCTAATTCACAATTATCCAACAGAAGGACTGAAGGGAATGATTCATTTGCTTTCAGATAGATTGTAGTTTTCCCTTTCTCTACTAAAGGGTATGTCTCTACCTCATTGACTTATGTGATTTAACCAAGATTAAATGATCTGCCTACAACTATAAAAAACAGTTCTGGAGGACAGCCCAGGCCTTGCAACTCCATGGTTCCTGTTCGTATCAGGAATCAGCCTTCTGTTCCTTATCCAGATTTAGTCCAATCTCCTAAGGAGTTCAGTCTGGCTTGGTGAAGTGTGTGGATAGAAGCCGCACTTTGGTGGTGCTTTCATTCAGACCACACTCACTCAGCTGCACATTCAGTTGAAGATTTTTTCATTAAAAAATTTCCACTTCAATGACAGATTGAGATCTGCCTTTTAATTATTAATCTACCATCCAGCAGATAACACATGTTCCTTCTGTAATTGTTCGTTTCATGCATTAATCTTAGTGAGGCAATTTCCTCTTTGTGTCTTAGTCCATCTACTACTTTTCATCAAGAATTCTGATTGTAAATAGAACAGATTATCTGCATGATTGTAGTAGACCACTATTACCGAACAATGGTAAAACATTGGTTCAGACAAAGTCTGAGGAAAGGCTAACAAACACAAAGTTAAAGCTTTCTGACAAATAGACAAAGCAATAATTACCTGTCTCTCCAAACAGCTATAATTAGCTGGATCAGAGCTAATAATTTTATGTCATGCTGGTGATCTTTTGTTTTAGCGTTTAAAAACACACACAAAGGCTTTGTCATCAGACAATATGTTTAAAGAACACTTTGTCTTTACCCTTATTACCACAAAATGTCATAGGTTGTCATCTCAACAGAATAGCTGCATAGCAGCAACACCACACTTTTAAATAAATCAGCAAAGAAAGCTTTGTCATTTACAGCCATTATTTGGCTTCTGAGCAAATGGGATGTACCTCTATTTTCAAATTATTTTAAGATTTCAATAGCCATTTAGTTAGCAAGGAAAGCAAGAGAAGGGAACGGTGAAAGGAAAGTTGCTTCATGCAAGAACCGTTAGGGTACAAAATACAAAACACGACAAAAGTACTGTTGCGGAATCTGCAGGTAGAAAGACTCTTATTACCCACTGAAAGTGTTACTGATGTCTGCAGCTTTGTTTTGTCTTCCCCAGTCCCGGGCAGCTCTGGAGAGCCCGGCAAGGGCGCGGCTTCTCGGTAGGACCAGGGCGCCGCTTCCTCCCAGGCACTGCTGCGTTCTGCGCACTAGGGTGGGGCTGGCTGCTTCTGCTGTCATGCACGAGGGGCGAGACAAAGAGGGAAGGAATGTCCATTCGGTCCGTGTGGTCGGCTGGAGAGCTTTTATTGTTGCGTGGAGCTGCGACAGAGAATCGCGACTCGGTCCCTAACGCCGCGTGGACAAAATGGTGCTGGGACTGGGAGGGCGCGGATTTTATAGGGGGCGGGACAAGGAGAGCAGAAGCCCTCCCGCCCAATGGGGACAGGTGCCGTGGCGGTGACGTGGACCACGGTGACCAACGGGGACGCGACAGGGGCAGACACAGGGCACTGGGACGGATGGGGACGCAGGGATGGGATAACTGACAAGAAGGTTTCAGGAAAGAACAGGGGGTGGTTACTGGAGTGATGTGGGGAAGCTCCAATGGCAGGCAGCCTGGAGCAAACCATCATGGGGGGAGCAGGGGGGTACAAAGGGGTACACAGAACCAGCTAACTTAACATTATAAAACCCCTACTCTGAAGGCAAGCCAGGATGCAACAGATGTCTTACCTGTCTGCTTAACAAATGCGACATGCAGGGAATGCAAATTCACCAATTGTTTTTGTTTTGTGATTTCATGGAGTGAGGAGTGTGCAATATAGCATCAAATAAGGAAAGAAAATCTGAGACCATTCAGAGAAACTTTACTCATGGCTTATCAAAGGCAAATGTGTTCCCACAAGTAATTCCAAGAATATATTAAAAAAAAAGAAGTATCCATTAACTTTGAGCAGACTTTCCAACTGTGAAATGCACTAACGATCGTGGCATAATCCCTGCCTTCACTTCATTTTCAAGCTCTTATTGAAAACTAATAAATACCTACCTAATATTTGTGAATAACTCAATATTTTTATTCCATTTGAAATAAATACTCTTAAACATGAGCTTATTAATGACACTAGGCACAAATCCTTCCGACAGATGAAGTTCTTAAAGGTAATAATCATTAGGAACACAGTACTGTCTCATTTTTATAAACAGTCCAATGGCTCAGAAACTTATGAATATATCCTTCATCACTAAGAAAGAAGCATGAAAAAAAGATTAAAAAGTGTTTGAGTATTTTTCAATTTTTGTTTAAATACTTTCTTAAGGAGGGTATTTTTCTTTCCTACAACCAATATATTTTTTTCTTCCCTTCAAATGCCTATGGGAGACAAAAGAAGTGAAGAATAGACTCAGGCTGGCTATAACTGGGCTCAAGAAGGTTTGTTCTAGCTTTTCTTGAGAAAGCAAGGCACTACTTAGGCAATTGCTTGGATAACTACATTGTAGGCAGAGGGGACATGGATGAGGGAAACATGTAACAGGGATGTCTCAAAGAAGCAGAAGATGAAACACATGGGAAATTCCAAGGAATGTCAGTTTTCAGATGGATTGCTGAAGTGCAGTGAGACAATAATTAGATGGCATTTGGAAAAGGGTCACAAAATTTGGAGATATTCTGGAGGTTACTCTGTGGGGCACAACAGCCTGTGGCGGCAGATTAATACAGTCCATTGTCATTCATAACCATTGTTTCAAATGTCTCTGAAGACAAGTGCCTGAAGATTACCCACCCAAGAGAATGAGAGAGAGAGAAATGAGATGAGGTGATGAGGTAGATAGAAAAGAGAGAGGAAAAGGGAGAAGGAGAGGGAGGTAAGATTAGAGGGGCTTGTTCCAATATGACCCAATATAAACCCACAAAAAAAAAAAAAAAAAAAAAAAAAAAAAAAAAAAAAAAAAAAAAGAAGAAGTGGATTTTTCAGGTATGAAAAAGCCAACGAGAAAATTGTGGAAAACTAGGGACATTTTATGATGTGTGCATTATTAGATGTAGCTCAGGTGGTAGTCTTGAGGCCACCTGTGTGCTGCAATTTGACTATTGTGAAACCAAATTTAGAACAGTGTTCTGAAAGTGTGACTTCAATTTTAAAGCTCAACGGGGAGTTATTGGTTATTGTCCTGCTTACATGACATGAAGTCAACTGTACAAAATTAAAATATTTCCAGGAATCACCAGAAGACCACTGAGCACACTACAAATCTCTTGGACCTCATAGATAAATATAAATATATTTAAAATATAAATATAAAACCTGTAGAAAAGAGTTGGGTGTTTAACAATGGTATATATTAAAAAGGAAAAGAGAAAAAAGAGAAATCACTCTTATAGTTATGTATTTGAATTCTATTTTAGAGCAGGTAGATATGTTTGATGAAATTACCACTTTAAGACTGAAATTTATAGAGTACAAGTAGTGCAAAATCTTAATAATTTTCATGGTAAGTCTTCTTGAACTTATAATGTTTACCAGAATAGTTATTTCTATCTTTAGCATCCCTCCATCAATCTTTCAGTCATTTGTATCTATCTGGTTTATAAATTAAAATTTTTCAGAACAGTTTCTGATGCATGCATATTCTTGATTGCAAGGTGACATTTGTGTAGGTATAGAAAAACCTTTTAAAAAATTAGGTGCTGGTTAAACACTGCAAAAACACTGTAGTTTCAAACACTTTTTAGATGAGTTGAACTTTCCGTGTAGTGGGTTGACTCTATCTGGATGCCAGGAACCAACTAAATATATTCTATCACTTCCCTCTGCAAGTGGACAAGGAAGAGAAAATATAACAAAATGTTCATGGGTTGAGATAAAGACTGGGAGAGAGCACTCACCAAATATTGTCACAGGAAAAACATTCAAATTAGAGATATTAATTGAATTTATTACTAACAAAAATAGAGCAGGATAATAAGAAAGTTAAGCAAGACCTTAAAAACATCTTTCTTCCTCCCCTCCTTCCTTCCCAGCTCTATCTCCTCCCCCAGGCAGTGCAGGAAGATGGGAACAAGTTATGGTCAGTGATCACACACTGCTCAGAGAGAGCAATCCTTCCCCTGCTCCAACATGGGGCGTCTCCCATGGGAGATAGCTCTCCATGAACTTCTCCAGCTTGAGTCCATCCTATTGGCAACATTCCTCCCCAAACTGCTGCAATGTGGGTTACCCTTCCATGGGGTGCAGTCCTTCAGGCACAGCCTGCTCCAGCATGGGTTCCCTACCGGGTCCTGCCAGGAAACCTGATCCAGTGCGGGCTCTTCTCTTCACAGGTCCACAGGAAACTTTCCAGAAGCCTGATCCAGAGAGGGCCTCCCACAGAGCCACAGCCTCATCTCAGGCAGACATCTGCTCCAGCATACGGCTCCTCCAGTGGCTCCTCCAGTGAGTTGATCTTTGCATCCCCATGGACCTCCAGGGGCTGCAGGGGCACGGCTACTTCACCGTGGGCTGCACCACGGGCTGCAGAGGAGTCTTGCGTGAGGTACCTGGACCATATCCTGCCCCTCCTCCCTCACTCACCCTGGTGTCTTCAGGGCCGTTCCTCTCAGGTGTTCTCGCTCCGCTTTGCCCTGGCCACAATTACAACTGCACATAAACTTTTTTTCTTATTAAATATGTTATCACAGAGGTGTTATCACAATTTCTAATTGGTCCAGCCTTGGCTAGTGGCACATCCATCTTGAAGCTGCCAGGGACTGGCTCTGTTGAGGTGGAGGAAGCTTTTGTCAGCTTCTCACAGAAAGCCACCCCCGTAAAGCCCCCAGTATCAACACTTGGCCATAGAAACCCAATACAGATTCAAAGTATTTTTGCTGAAAGAATAAGATTGCATTTCTATGGGAAAAAAAAAAAAAGAGAGATATTTCCCGGCAGACTTCATTAAGTCAAAAATTTTTAAAAAATCTTGTTGATTTTTTTAATAACTGCCTATGTAAACACTGGAATAAAGTGTAATGTTTTCTTTGAGAGACTGAAGATTCTCTTTCACTGTGCTGCAAGTGAACTACGTTTGTGAAATACAATGATGTGGACTGGTGACATTCTTGATATATGACTTCAGCCCTTTATTTTATTGAAATACAAGGAATTTAGAATGAGTGATGTTCCAGATCACAATACTTCTGTATGAAAATCAGAGCAATGTAAGCACAGAAAGGCAGAAAACTGGAGGGAAAATTAAAATTATTCTGTATATGGCATTAAAGTAAAAAAAATTCAGTAGACACCATAATTGCCGAAGGATGAAGTTACTTTTAAACAGAAACATTTGTACACAGTGACTTATATTACATAATTATATGCTCATTATTATATTGCATACTTATATTACTTATATTATATTCCTGTCATTGAACCTTAAACCTAATTGACACTCAAGAGGTCTGTCCAGTCCAGTTCTTTTTTCTAGTTTATTTCTGTGTTAAAAAATGACAAGTCCTAGACAGCACATTATCTGATATTCTAAAAAGCTTTTATTGTATAGGTCAATTTTCTAGTGTTCTTAAGGGCTCTGTGTCCATTTGAAAGAAAGGGTTTTACCTTGAGTAAGTCAATATGAAATAAATTTTTGGTGAAGAAAATGCAGACACTGAATTAACAAGCTACAACAAATTCAGTTAAGGCTTAAGTTAATTCATTCTTCATCACTGAAAGCAGTTTTTAAATGTGCTATTCTTGTAGCAGCT
Source organism: Vidua macroura (assembly GCF_024509145.1). Classification (NCBI taxonomy): domain Eukaryota; kingdom Metazoa; phylum Chordata; class Aves; order Passeriformes; family Viduidae; genus Vidua; species Vidua macroura. The sequence goes on from NC_071571.1 coordinate 97,851,125, forward strand.
CAGTCACATACATAAACTCCTCATATGTTACTCAGAGACAGAGAAGTGTCATAAAATAAGTTCCTTGACTGCTGTAATACCCCAAGAGAGGAAGAATTAATAGAGATCGTATCTTGACTCCCTCACACCTTGAGTCTTCAGGCTATGCACTTCCATAACACCAGTGGCAAGTCACAATTGAATCTGTAATTCCTCTTAAATGAAGCATCAGATCATTGTTCTAAAATTTAACAAGGAGAGGGGAGATGTAGAATCAGTCACATCTGCAGCTGGGAGAGACTCAGGGCCACAGAAATAGACCCACTACTAGTTTAATTTTACTGGGGGAAATAGTCAGACACAGTTCTGAATAAAATAAGAAGCTGTTATCTAGCAAATGTCCTATATAGATAGATCCTCATGGGAGCACAGGTACGAGACAGTTCTGAATATTTGCTTACTGGTGAGTTTGTAAACAGACAGAAAATTTAAACAGATTTTTTTGAAAAATGTTTGTTCTTCCTCCCCAGAAGGAAAACTAAAATGGTTAAAACATAGCCAAGCTAGGCCTTGACTGGATGAAAATAAATATCTGGTTTCAATATAAGGCAGTTCGCCTAATTTAGTTTATTCTTCTGCCTGTATTCTGTACCACCAGATAGAAAACTTTTACTTTTCCACTTGTATCTCTTACGACTCACACCAGAATGTGAAGGTAATCCAGGTTCTTGTTAATAGACCTCTTGGGGCAGATTAGAGTGGAACATTGAATGATCAGTGTTCATAAATATGTAGATCTCTGTAGGTTTTATTATAGAACAATTTAACTGCAAAGTAAAGTGGGTAAGTAGCCATTTTGGTTATTGTATATTGTAATACAGTGATACAAAAGCATGAAAATATCACTTAAAAATGTATAAGGAAAAAGAAAGAAAATGTAAGAGTAAAACAATACATAATCACCACCATAGATCCAGAAATAAGAATTAATTGTTGGAATTTCAATATATGTTAACATTGTCTGTTGTACTGTATCACAATGCCCTAAGCATATCAGCCGAAAAGATTGCATAAAGGTGCAACCTTCTTAAAGGTAACTTTCCATTTAAGAAATAAAAAATCAGAATAAATTGAAGGGAAAAGTCTGGGGTTTTCATACTGCTTCATGGAAATATACTCTTTAACAGGTGCCTTTCTGTCTTAATTTAAAACTGTCTTGAAGTTTACTGAATTTAGTACCCTAACTCTAAAATATTGTTTGTAAATGATGCAGAAAAGCTTCAGGGCAAGTTTGCTTTTGCATCCATAATTATATATCTATATTTGTCACAAAATCTTGGTAGCCATTTACATTATGTAAGAAGTAGCAGTATACATGTAATTCTAAATTACTCAAAAATTGAATAATGCAGGGAATATTTCACCCAGATAACATATCAGTCTGTATTACTATTAGAGCCCTACATTTGCGTTTTGTATGTATCAGGTACATTTGTTTAGGTCTATTATTAAAGCAGATGTAATGACTGATTTACTGAATTCAAGGACAGAAATCTATACTCAGGTTAATTGATATTGATTTGTAACTAGCACCACATTCAACAACATTGAGATCACAAGAAGTGATAACATAAATTAGTGAAATTATTCTGTCAGATCTAATGGCAACAGAAAATGTAGCATTCAATTGTCCCAGAGAACCTTTTCTACAATAAATGAATATACTCCTAGCACCATTTTACAGTCTAGTCCATTAGTAATCACATGATTTTAGAGAAGGAAATATATCAGTGTGAATTGTTAGAGGAGTTTTCAATCTGTACAATGTATCAAAAATAAGAACCAAAACATGGCTTCACTGGAGTGTATAAACACACATTCAGAAGGACAAACCTGTGGGTCTTAGCAACAGATCCATCAGAGTAGCATGATCAAGGAACTTGATACACTTAAGCCAGAAATAATGTGCTTGTCTTTCTGGGAAGTGGGCTTAATTAAAACAAAAGACTATTCCTGTCAGTCTGTGCTCAGTATGCCAAATTCATTTTAAGAGTTTGTGCTTACCATTTGTTCTGGTGTATTACTTTTTTACTTCAAACAAATGAACAAAACCATCTGATTTGAAAACACTCCTGGACAAAAAGGACCTGAAGTTTAAGACAAATGGCATTCAAAAAACAGTTTGCCAAAACATAAATGTCTATGTGTCCAAAATGCAAGCTTTATTTTTAATGTATCACTTTCAGCATAGCTGAAAATAAGTACCCTTCAATAAATATTATTTTTGGAAATTTTGTTATGTAAAACATAGGAAAAAGGTGTAAGTGAAATATATGAGTAAGGGCATCTTCAACTACATTGGATTACTCAGAGCCTTGTTCAACCTGACCTTGAACGTTTCCAGGGATCGGCATCCACCACTTCTCTGTGCCAGTGTTTCATCACCCTCACTGCAAAAATGTCTTCCTTATATTTAGTCTAAATCTGCCCTCTTTATCAAAATTAAAAAAAAAAAAAAAAAGCCCCTTGTCCTATCACTGCTAAACAGTTTGTACACATCTTTCTTATAGGTCCCCTTCAAGTACTGGAAAGGGGGGGTCTCCCTGGAGCCTTCTCCAGGCTGAACAGCACCAACTCTCAGCCTTTCCTCACTGGGTAGGTGCTCCCTTCCTCTGATCTTCTCCATGGCCCTCATCTGGAATGGATCCAATAGGTCCATGCCCTTCTTGCAGCAGGAAACCCAGAGCTGGACCCAATGTTCCAGGTGGGGTCTCACCAGAGCAGAGTAGAGGGGCAGAATCTCCTCCCTCATCCTGCTGGCCACGCTGCTTTGGATGCAGCCCATGCCCTGTTGGCTTTCTGGGCTGTAAGAGCACATTCCTTGATCACATCCAGCTTTTCACCCAATAGTCCTCCCAAGTCCTTCTCAGCAGGGCTGCTCTCAGTCTTCATCCACTGAACAGTCCATCTATCAAATCCATGTGTCTCTAATTTAGAATTATGTATGTTGTGGGGGGACCATGTCAAAGGCCTTTCAGAATTCCAGAGAGATGACTTGGTGGGGTATATGATACTTTATTCATTTCACAGCACAGCAAGCTTTCAAGATGCCACAGGAATTCTTGGTGTTTAAAGAAGCATGTATTATGTAAAAGTGTTTAAATACCTTCCAGAGGATGTTGTGTTGTGGTGGTAAATCACTTATTTAATTCTAACACCCCCACCAAATGTAGTATTTATCTGTTAGACAGTTGTCTTGATCAGATATAATCAGAATAAAGAAGACAGGAAACGGGAAAAGAAACTTCAGTAGAATAGAAGCAAAAAAAAAAGAGAAAAATAAGGAGGAATTTGGAATACATCAAAATTTAGGTCCCTTTTAACAGTATTTTTTTCTATAGAATTTAGCATTCCAATTAACACTAAAAAAAAAAAAAGAAAAAACAAACAACCCATAAAATGAAAAATAAATTCACTATTACTGCAGTTCATTCCATGAGAGGAAAATGGACAGCTATCCTATAATAAATTGAAATATTTAAATTATATTCTCTGGTATCTTTCACCTTGTAGTGATATATTCAAGTGTCCTCTAGTAACCTGAATAACTTAACATTATTAGGATACTATTGTTCACCACTATTGGACTTTGAAATTGGTTTTGGTAATCAGTAAATAGTTACATGTACAAAAGAAACCCACAGGCATTCTCATCTCTTATAAGGGAATCTAAGGAAAGAAATTAATTTTTAATGCTGTACAAAATAAGCCTGTTTTGGAAAAAGTGCTGCTGTGGTTTAAGCATTTGTTAGCTATTCTTCAGATGTACTTGCTGCATCTCTTAAACAGAAGAATTTAGTTATACTGAAACACAAGATAAATTCAAAAAGCAAGTTAAGCTCAAGAAGAAACAGAACTTGATTTTTAAATAAAATATATTTTATAACTATTAATTTAATTTTCCTGAAATATTTCTTCAAACACAAAACAATCACAATAAATTTCTCCAAAGAAGGAAAAGTAAGAAAGAAGGACCAAGAGACATATGGAAATACCTAGCAAGGGAGATTAATATTTAATTTTGTAGTCCTTTGCCATTCAGACACAATGATCATAACCTTATTTTAATATAAATCAGATCACACCTAAGAGAAAAATCTCTGAGATTCATTATCTATTTACAGTAAAGAAAACTATGCATTAATAATAAATAATTTGCAGCAGTTTGCAATAGGACCTTGCCTAACCAAGAACAGCCCTCAAAGGGACAATAGGACCTCGCTACCCTACAGCCCTCAAAGGGAAAAATTAGTTCTTAGTCTATCAGGATATTTCAGATTTATTTTAGCATTAAAAAAAGGAAAAATATTCATGACTGAAATTTCTTCTTTAGTAATAATGAAGAGAGATGGATTTCTTGCACTCTTGAGTGCTTCTGTATTTCTGTATAAAATTTATTTCTTTCCTGCACAAAATACCAAACTCAAAGTCCCAGATATTTGCATACACTATTGAGAGTGATCAATGTGATCCATATTCCTGAGATGCCTGTAGAACTGATGGAAAATCTTATCATTTTTTAGCTAACATAAATTTGATCATATTATACTTTATATTCAAGCTATTTCTAGGATAGAATTAATTTATTTGGTTTTCAAGATAGATTAGTTAATTAGCAGATGTTCAAGCTTCAAACTATTCACACTTCCTAAGTATCAAGAAAATTGCCATAAGTTTACAATTAAACAGTGAGAAAGGGAAGGAGAAACCATGGGGAAAGAGGGGAGAACATAAGGCTGTCATCAACAGCTCAAAAGATTGGATAGCTCCAGAAAAAAATGATAATTTGAAATGATCACCCTATGTAAAAGTATGATATTTCCAGTGAGATTAGGTTTAAGATTAAGAAGAAGGAGAAATTATGTGTTTAATTCCTCTCTTTTTACAAACATCTTAAATTGACTACAAAGAAAACAGGGTACATCATACCACTTGTTAGTTAAAAACTAAAGTAAACTTTTGGAAACCACAGTCTCTAACTGGATCTCATGTTGCTGGTCAAGTCAAGTCTTTTGGTCAAAATTTTTCCAGGTCATGGCTAACAAAGGGAACATGGGTCTGCAAGACTATGGACAGACTATCAATTTTCTAAATGAAGCAGAGGGGATGGACTGCAAAATAATTGTCAGTCATAGCCTGACTGACAACGTGGTCCCTACAGCATTGAGCTATCCATCTCACTATCTCTGTGAAGTTCCCTGTATTATTTATATTTCTTATTGAATGGACTGGGGAGCAAAAAATCTGGATGCCATTTTATCTGTCACAGTCATGAAAGACATCCTATTCTGTAGCACTGCCAATGTGTCTGATGCAGGAGGAGATCAGTTGTCTCTTTTTGATTGGGTATATCCAAAAAATGGAAAATGTGGGAAGTAGACAGGCACAGATCCCTTTAGATAAAAACAGAAAGATGTTTTCACAAGTTATTTTATTGGTAGAGAGGAAGACTAAAACATGGAGAAGCAGATGTGATTTGGTATAACAGCAAAAAAAGGTACCTGGAATAGAAACACTAGGGATTAACCAGCAATAGGAGGGAGTGTTTTACAAAGATTTTCAGGCTCAAGATATTTATCAGGGTTATGATGAAAAACTGGACAAAATATTGTGAAGTAGGCATAGATAGCTGGCAATCTGCATAAATAGCAGTAGGATTTCCTCAGACTACTGAGAAATTTCAAATAAATGAACTTTCCAGGCTTTAGAAAAGCTTTACATTTTTCCAAAGCTGAAGGAGAATTTAAGTTTGCAGACAACCTAAAAAGTCAATTGAGGACTTTAAAGGATATGGAGGAGTTATTACCCCACTTCATCTGTGAGTACTTGTAACTTAAAATTAGCTACAATGCTTCAAAATTCTGTAAAATTAAGCACTGTCACTTAACAACACAAGGTCATCATGAGGAAAAAAAGCTTATGAAATAAAACACTGATGGTTTCTTCCCATATGGGTAAGACACAAAGAGTGTAGTAGACACAAACCAGTATGCTAAGGATTGGCACAATAAACAAGTAAATAAAAGACATTTGAAATAACATCTTCAGTATCTAATACTTTCATGATATCTGTTCATCAAGGAGATGTTTTTTTTTAAGGAAAAACTGTTCACTTAGTAAATATTTTTCTGAATGTGTTTGTTTAGTGATTGTTGTCTACCCAGCATTGCACAAAGTCTCCAAAAGCATCTTGAACCAACCGCTGATCCCCTGATCTCTTCTTTCGGATAAAACCTGAATGGCAAATATCCATGTGGCAATATTTGTGTATCTATTTATATCCAAATCTTGGGTGATATTGAAGAAATTTTCATGTGTAGATCAATCTAAACCTATATTCTTGGTAAACAATTTTAACAATGAAATTTTTCTCTTAGTTGTTAAATAGAATCAATGAATTCAAAGAAAAAGTAGAATTGTAACTGGAAATGACAATAGTCCATAAAAGAGTGTTGATAATTATCAGACTGCTGCAAAGATAAAGGCTGAAGCATTAGTCTTAGAAAATTATAGAAAATTCTGTATGCTTCTGTAATCTTACCTTTGAGAAGCACTACATCTTAATCTTAAATATTGCACTTCCTTCAGTTTGTATGTTAAAGTCATCCAACAAAAAATACTGTAAATAATGCTTAAAAATCTTGATAAAAAGTTAACATCAGGGGTGGGGGAAAGTTTCATTTACTAGTAATTTAAGTTCTGATAAGGAAAATAGTTCTGGGTATGCAAATATGCAAATATGCAAATATGCAAATATTTTGACAACAAAAGAAAATCTACTGGGAAAAATATTTTTAGGCCAACAAGAATCAACTCTTTAAAAGTTTGTACAATTTTTATTTTGATTCAAATATGGTGTGTTGTTTTAAGGAAACCACAGGTATTATTTGAACTTATAAAAACATAAATGGTACTAGTAATAATTAGACTGTTCAACTGCAAAGAATTCCATATGCAAATGAAACCCTCTCTGCACTCAAATAAGATAAACTATGCCCTGCATTAATGGGACTTGTGCACTTTCTTGCCAAACACCTGCTGGTTGAGCAAGATTGCTGACTGGTTAAATTGATTAAACTCCCATGTGGGGAGACTGTGTTATTTCTTTAACTCACTAAAATACAACACTTCACTTGGTGGGTGACAAAATGTTTTTGAGTAGATTATGTGTTTAATAAATAGCTATGTGGTGCCCTAGGAAAAAAATTACTCTGGGGAAAATTCCCCTTTTAAATGTTACTTTCTTTTCACCTTTTACTTTCTCTACTAAAGGAAGGGAAACTACCTTTATAGAATTTTCTATACTGACTATAGCAAAAATGGGATATTAGAATTTTCTACTGTAATATAAAATAATATTTCACAGTTTTTTCATTTTAGTTTCTGTGCAATTTAAGTTGCACATGTGCCATGAGAATGTTCATATTCATGCGACAGGGAAAAGAATTGTTATAGTTACAACATCTTAATCCATCAAAAAAGAAAGCTAATACTGCAGGAAAAGTTTCAGTAGATGTAAGAGAAGTAACATTAATTCATTGAAGACAGCAGCTAGTTACAAATTTAGAAAAAAAGTTTATATGCATTAAACAAATTATGCAATGAAAGAGTCACAGACCCCTTTGAAAAAAAAAAAAAAAAAAAACCAAAACCTAAAAGAAGTTTTATTGATCTGAATTACTAATGAATAATAAATGAAAAAACATTTATGATGTGCAGGATTCCAAAGTGCATTTCTAGTATTTCCATTACAGACATAAGTAATATTTATTAATAGTTGATTCAATATTGAATGCTAGTAATATGATATTGAAAGGATAGATAAACTTACACTAAAACTGAAGGGAAACTGTTTTGCATCATGCAGACCTGAGTCCTGGTTTATCAATTACGCAGATTGCGAACCTGTCATAGAACCCTATTTTTCCTTCCTCCTCGTGAAACTTGGGTTCCTTTTTATTTAAACAGAAGTAGATTCAAGTATTTTCTATGGGAAAAACTAAAGTGGCAGGAGGGAGGATGGTTCACATTTCAGTTTCATTCTGACAGGAAGTTAAAGAATCATGAAAGCTGAAAAGCACTCAGAAATACCACAGTTAAGATACAAACAATCTTTAAAAGTCTCACTATAGTAATGTTTTTGCACATCTGACTTATTTTTTTTCTAAGAAACTAGTAGTCTATTTTAGAGGAAATTTCTGAAATTTCTTTACAAAAATTTAAAAATAAAATCCCTTTTTTCCTGTTATTGCTAGTAACTAAGCTAATAGAACTAACAGAGGAAATATGCAGCCTGCTCCATGGATTCTTAGTACCAGTGCTTGCATACTTCATTCCGTAAATATAATTTGTGTCATAATTGAAATAAAGAAAATATCGAGAAAAGGGATTTTGCTTGGTGAATTATTTCTTCTTCTCTTTTTGTATCTTCAAAGTGGCCTTGAAGTGTATTACTAACAAAAAGAGAGGACAGCCCCAAGTGTTATATTTCTTGAAAGCTACCTCTTCCCTTCACAACATGATGCTAAATCTAAGTAATTGTTCTTTAGCAGCCTTTTCAATTTTTGGCGTAGTCAAAGAGTTCAGAAAGTGTTTTACAGCTACGAGTGCTTCAGAAACATGAAGGTCTGTGAGGTCTGAGGATACCATATATTAAATAGGCAAAGGGACCCATGTGCTGTCAGAGCTCTTCTGAAGTCTTTGGTAGACTTTCTTGTGCTAATATTTGTCCTATCAAAGCCACAATGTATCCTCAAACTAATAAGCCAGAAAAAACAAGCATTACTTTCTTAAGTGGAAGGGGGTATAGTATCAAAAGCAGCCTTGCTGAGGAAGACATGGAGGTCCTGGTCGGTGGGTGAAAGGCTGCACATGACCCACCACTGTACACTTGCAGCCCAGAAAGCCAAATGTGTCCTGGGCTGCATCCAGCTTGAGGTCAAGAAAGACATGGACTGTTGGAGTGAGCCAGAGAAGGGCCACCAAGGGAGTCAGAGGGATGGAGCACCTCTTCCAAGAGGAAAGGCGAACAGAGTTGGAGTTGTTCAGCCTGGAAAAGAGCAGGCTTTAGGGTGAACTAATCACACTCCTCCAGTACCAGAAGGGAGCCTACATAAAAGATGGAGACTATTTACCAGAGCTTGTAGACACAGGACAAGGGAAAATGAATTCAAACTGAAAAACTATCAGTTTAGAGTAGATATTGGGAAGAAATTATAAACTATGAGGGTAGTGAGGCACTGGAACATATTGCCTGGAGAAGTTGTGGATGTCCCATCTCTGGAAGTGTTTAAGGCCAGGCTGGATGGAGCAATCTGGTCAAGTGGAAGTTGTTCCTGCCCATCCCATGGCAATGGGGTTGGAACTAGAGGATCTTTCAAGTTCCCTTTTGATGTAAAGCATTCCATGCTTCTATGATATCATGCTCTGGGTTACCATACACAGTCAAAGCTGATGTCCAGGCCAAAAATAATAAAGTTCAATGGCACTGCAACAATGCATTATTTTTCTCGGCCCCGGTCAGCTCCCGAGTGCCCAGTTTGGGCGCCCCTGCTTCTCATCGGGGCCGGCACTTGCCACAACTCCCGGGCGCTTCTGCTGCTGCGCACCAGGGCGGGCTGGCCACGCTTTGCTGTTGGCGCAAGGTTGTGAAATAAAGAGGCGAGGAAATTGTCCAAATCTGTCCACCTGGTGCCTGGAGGCTTTAATGGCCGTGGGAGCCGCAATGGAGAAGCAGTTGACCGCTCCCAACCCCATGTGGACGAAAATGGCAACGGGAGTGGGATGATACAGGGGGTGGGACAGGGAGGGCGAGGGCCCTCCCGCCCAATGGGGGCAGGTGCCGTGGCGGTGACATAGACCACGGCGACCAACGGGAACATGGCAGGGGCGGACACGGGGCTCCTGAGCAAATGGGGTTGCGGGAACAGGGTGACCGACACAGAATTCTCAGGAGTGGACAGGGAGTGGTTACAGGAGTGGCAGGGGGACGCTCCAATGGCAGGCAGCCTGGAGCGAACCACCGCGGGGGGGGAAACACGGGGGGTGCATGGGGGTACACAGGACTCGGCTAGCTAACATAGATCAGAACCCCTAATCTAAACCCAAACCCGGGATGCAACATGGCACTACTCTCTGTGTCTAAGTATAGTAGACTACGTAATACAGAATTAACCCTTATCTTCTTAAACAATCTCTTGAATTTTTTTTCTTTTTAAAGCCACTCCTTCAGTCATGAAGTTGTTGCCTGCTCTGCATTTTAGAGAGCCTTATAGACACCTCTGGAGGAGCTTTACATGATTCTGTGAAAGGCTTACTTGACAAATCGCTATCACAGAAAGTCATTGGCAGCAAACTGCAGACTGATAGATGTATAGATATAGCAAGACATTGAAATATTAAAGGAATGTGTGCGACCCATGGTTTGAAGGCTGGCATTTAAAACAAAGTTCACGTATGCCTTTTTCTTTCCATGTGCAATTTCAACCTGTGACTGAGTTGAGTGTTTATTAAAGCTATCACTCAGTAAAATGGGAGTTAACAAAGACAGCAAGAACAAAGAAGGGGAAAAGGTAGAACTGGGGATCTCCAGAGAATTAAAGCAATTTAGGAAAACTGCTGATTTCTAAATTCTTAAAAGTTAAGGCTAGGTTTTTGATAACATTATTTTAAATACTTGAGAAAAAAAATCTCTTCTGTATATAAGCTGTGTGGAAAGGAAGGTGGTGAGACAAAAATAGGTGTAAGAAATTTAAAGGTGAAGAATTATTTGTCTTCATTTTCATTCTCTTTAAAATAGCGTTTCTCACCATGGACAATTTTCATCATGAAGCAGTAAGTTCATGGCCATGAAAAAGAAATATATGCATATCTACCCAGCTAGCTAGCTGGCTATTTGTATATGCACACAATGCATTCATGCAAACATCCACACAAACAAAGGTTTTCTAATTTCCAGTTTGGAATGGATCACAATGAATGGCAGCATTGCATTGTGCATTTTCAGGAGCTGGAAGTGACATGATCAGATTTTTTTAAAAACTGTTCTTAGTGCCAACTTTACTAATAAAATTTTTCCATATTAAATAAGCAGAACAAAAATGCTTATATTGGGAAAAAATATGAGGAAAAGTGGAAAAGGAAAGAGGGAGACTAGCACAGGAACTGCAGTAGAAACTAACTCTACTGCTGCAAAGAAAATACACTAGATTTAAGGTTTGTATTGTTAACTTAACTGAAAGCCTGGTAGTGTTGTAGATTTTTTTCAGACACCATCTTCTGGGAAAGGCACCGGACTGTAACTTGGAAAACGATGATGATGATGATGTGGCTAGCCAGGACACTCTGCTTTCCCACAGAGCAGAATTTTTCCAGGTAGAAAACTATTGTTAAAGTGCTGGCAAAAGCTTTTTCATCTTATGTGGTGATGTTAAAAGATCAGGCTTCTTAGAGTGAGTTCATGGAACAGCTTCTAGCCCTGCAGCTGCTCTGTCCCTACAGCCTCTCATGGATATGAGTACAGGAGGGGAACACTAGCCACCTCCATTCACATTTTCTGTGAGTAAGCATTGGAATCACCAAGCAAATTTATAGCCAAGCAAGAACAGTTAAGAAGAAACACAGACCAGGTCACACAGGCAGAAATGGCCTAAAAAGCATTTGTCAATATATCAGTGATTTTCCCCCTTTGGTGTTCACCTGAAACTGCTGTCTCTTATTCAAAGACACTTCAAATAAGCTATGTAGCAATGTGTTGATATCAGAAGACCCATCTAAGTAACAATATTGACATATGACTTGGAATGACTTTACATTGCTGCCTGAAGACATATTAATTTAAAGTGCTGCAGAAAAGCCATGGAATATGAATTCCCTGCTGAATTATTGTATCTCATTCATAACTCAGTAATAACTGGGGAGTTTCTTTAGTCCAGGTCTATATCACATAAAGAATAAATGATGTACGGAGTAACTCAGAGGGCCAAAACACCTGGATCCCCTGAGAGCAGAATATAGATAATTGTTCACCACGCACCCTTAATATCCGTTTTTTAGTGATATTTTTTGTTCTAGAATGCTTAAAACAGACTGTAGGTACTTTGTGTTTGGCAAGGACAAAAAGTAGGTAGTCTGGAGAGATGCCTCCAAGACATGTTTTCTACCCTGCCTAGAAACTCAACTCAGATCTGTCAAAAGGAAACCAAAAGGAACTAATCAACATTTTGTTTTCAAGATCCATGAAGTCTGAGCTTGGTGAATAACAAATTCATATTTCATAATATAAAACACAGAAATTAGAAGAACAGGTTAGAGCAAAGGTGTATGTTCACATCTTGTCCCTTCTGTTTCCTCTTTTACTTTTCCTAAGCAACAGAACAAAATCCACAGCTGCAGTGTTTCACAATAGAGATTATTCAGCCAGGGAGACACAGCTGCTTATGATTAACAACGTATTTTTCTCTTTGAACAAGGAATAGAGAGGTGCTGCATTTTGATAGAATTAACATAAATTAGCTTTCCAACAGAATCTTCTTCCTTTCTCTCTGATGATTGATAAGTAGAGTCTACTTGTCAGAACAGCTTTCTTTTTCCAGAATACAGACATAAGACACACAGTTTATAATTTTCTAATTCTCCCAATTCACAGTCATCTGCCATGACTGCCAACACGCATTCTCATTACATATACATCATGTAAAATTATGTAGAGACAATTAAGTCGGAAAGTGCAATGGGAAATAACTTGCTTTGGCTGGACTCTGATGTGTGACCACATCACCTGACTAGGACCACTTCTGTGTAGTCCGTCCATATTTGAAAATATTGCCACTTTTAAAGAAGTATGAATTTTCAGGGACTGGAACACTGAGAAGCTTCTCTCTTCTTGATGTGGCAAAATAGCTAGCAAAAGGTTTATTTTGTGGATTCATGTGTTTTAAAAATGGAATTGAATATGTGTACCATCAGGTAAAAATTTATACAGAGAATGAAGCATAGGCATAAGACTAAAAGGTCAGAAAAGATACAAGCAAGTGCAGTGGAAGACTTTCATCATGTCCAAAGTTACGGAAACTAATTTTCTAATTGCTCAAACATAAAAGCATTAACTTCGCTTGTTGATCTATTTGATAATTTTAATAATGTAACAAGACCTGATGAATCAAGCATGTTAATATAGATATTCCAGTCATAAATATCTTCATGCACTTTTTGAGAATAGCTCCTAAATCTTCAGTTGTGACACCTTCTAATTCAAAATTATAAACCAAATATTTCGCAACCTGTAAATTTCAAGATGTTTCTGAAATTTACAAATATTTCTCTTCATCTCTTCAGTTATAAACCTTAAATTACCCAGTGGTGGGATTGGATTTTACTACTGGAAATAGGAAAATATTACAGGAAATAATAATATCCTTCATTAGGGTGATTCCAAAGTATGCTGGATACTATTTTGACACTGTTGCAATGAAGGTGAAACACAGGTTTCTCTTTAATCTAGCCTTGCATAACAACTTCCTAAAATCTAGAACAGTCACAGCATTTTGCATGTGCTACACTGTACCACTTCTTCTCTCCATTATCAAAGATATCATACACCTTGTCAATGTTAAATAAATAGAAAATTTTCTTATCATAGCAAAGGTCTTGTTTTAATCTCTTGGTGAGCTACTGGCATGTTCCAATACACCTATTGCAAACATTGCTGGCCATAAATACGTTTATTTATTCTCTACAATATTTCAAAAGGAATTATGTAAAAAAGCTCATGCAGAGCAAGTTATTCTGAAACTTTCAAAGAATCATGTATTGCAGATGTATTACCCACAGAATTTATTCTATTTCAGAAAAGGTGAAATGAGGATACTGTTAGTAATGTTATTTCACCTGAAACTATTTCTTACAATCACAGTTTATTTCCAGCTTTTGTCAAATAGATATAATAGCAATGCAATATAATTATGTAACAAAACAACTTCTGCATGCTTATTCTGATTTATACACTAAGTTACATAGGTTCTGTGAAAGAAACAGTATTTTTTCCTCTGAGTCTTATTCTCCTTGTGATGTGACTGTAATCAACATGCCACATCAAATCACTGGAGTCACTTGAATCTAGTGCAACTACAAAGTCAGATAAATTTGGAAGTTCATTTCCCTTCCTGGCTGCTATTGCAAGATAAAAAAGCAAAATGGGGGCTGGAGGAAATTTTGAATGACATGAAGAAAAGTGCCTACAGACTGTTGTAAATTACACCTCTATTACAGTGCACTCTTGGCATTTTTTGAAGAAATGTGTAAATCAGCTGATTTTTTTTTTGCAACTGACCTTGTTAACAATGGGATTCTTTTCCCTGTTTCTAAGGCTGTCTTTAAAAATACTAAAACCTGAAAGTTTTGGGTATTGAAGACATTTAATATTTGCAGAACTGTATGGGTCTTTTTTTAAGCTCTAGTGTGACACATAAAATCAAGATTTCATCTCTGGAAATGTCACAGATTTCACTTCTGACATTGAACAAGGCATTCTTTCTACACAGGTAGATACTTCAAGTATCTATAAATAAAAGCAGAAAACTAATTTTACACTTACTCTTTTTTCTCTACAGATGTATTTATTGACTATCATCTGGGATCTGTACATTCATCAGTGATAAATCCTCCAAGTGATATAAATCATTTCAGGGCTTTTTTTCCCAAATATGTCCTTTTTCAAGCTGGCTTCCTCTACCTTGATTGTTATTACTAAGATATGCAGTTACCTGATTTGGGAGCATTGACCTCACATCTATGAACACTCTCTGTGCTGCAATTGCATAAAAGAACCCATGGATAATACTTCATAGGTGCAAATGTAATAATTTTGTTTGACAGTGACTATTTTGGGTTGTTTTTTGAGCAGATATTTATAATGACATTTCTATGGTTCATTTTCTTCTAAAGCTTGACTACCAGAACCAATATCCATTAAAAAGAAAAAAAAAATTAAATATCTCTTCTTATGTTTTTCTTATCATTCAACAAGTTGTTCAATTTGATTTCTTTAAGCTTCATCTGCTGTCCAGCCTGCATGGCAGTGCATCACATACCTGAACAGTTTGTTAATGAACTCAGAGCCTTTTTTCCTTGTTTTTGGAGCTATCACTGCTACCTCTCTGCTGGACCACCACTGGTAAATTGTTTCTGTTGCAAAGAGGCAAGGTATGATCAAAAGTTCTAATTTTTTCTAAGTACTTGTTGAAATTTTGCCAGTTCTTTGCCATCTCCCAAGGTGCTGAATTTTATACTCTAATTATTTTTCATATTATAACTCCAACCCCAACAGCAGTAACACATATTGTATTTTTTTTTTTTTTTTTTTTTTTTTTGCCCCTTCCTGGGAGTATCACTCATTCCCTTATTTTTAAGAGGAAAGAACCTTGACTGTGATCCTAAAAACTATGGTCTGACCTTCAGAAATAAGCCCAAAAGCACAGTAAGTTGAGACAGCAGGTTTCTCTTGAGCAACAGCAGCAGCTGTGGGAGATCTGACAAGTCTGAAGAACTGATTCCTTTTTAGGTTGCCATGGTGAGGCTTCTAATTTATAAACCGTTAATGTTATATTTTTGTTCCTCAAAGTCAAAATTAATTGTTTAGCAAATGTCTTCCACAGGAGATGAGTTAATGAAGTAAATCAGTGCACAAATCCTACAAAATAAACCACTAATCTATCCTTTCAGGACCTCTTCTTTTGAAAGTCTTCCTTTTTAAATTCCTCATTAAAATTATGCATGAGTTTTCAGTTGTCCATACATTATTATTTTAGGTAATTTTTTTTTTTAAGCTTCCTCAATGCTATCTCAATTCCTATCTCAGCTCTCAATGCAATGCATGCATCCTGGAGCCTGTCTTGGCAACTTATAATTAATATGTGTTGACCAAAGAAACTCTTCTGATTATAAACAGATCACTTATTGAAGTTACCAATTTCCAAGCAACAACTTTATATCATAAAATGTATTTTCTATGCAAAATTGGTGATTACATTCCATGTCTCTCATTTCTATTCTTTATACATCCTCTTTGCTTGTCTTTAATTTCTACCTGTTATAGAGTAGTCCTGCCTTCAGTGCAATGATTGCCACACAAATAAATTTCAAACCTACACCACTCTTGTTTCAAATAAATACCACAAAGGCAAACCCGTCATATAAGCTGTATTAAAATGGTCCAAAAAACCAAACACAGTGACAAGTACACTAATTAGTACCATTAGTATCATAGGAATATATTCTTTTATATTTTGGGGCTACTAAGAATTATAAATTATTCTAAAACCAAAATTCAATAATTTTGTTTTCAGCTCCTGAAGCCAAAGTGTCTGGACACGTTGATTTATATCTGATGGCCGAATCATATATGCACCACTACAACTTCATTTCAAATGATGCAGAAAAGATTGGTCCCCAGGCATTAATCCTCCAGAAACTGAACATTTAGCTTTTCAGGAGCACCTATTTGTTAAAAACACAAGCATGGCATAGGAATAAGTAGTTAGTGATTTATGGTGCTGAAGGCTAATCAGTGCTATCTGTAATATGAGAGAGATTTAATTCAGAATGTTTTTCTTCAACATTTGAAGGGTTCATTTGGAATGGTACAGGTGAAGACAGCAAAATAAATGCAATGAAGTGTCATGAAAAAGAGATTTAAAAAGAAAAAGAAATGCATGCAAAACCAGGTGTACATAAAAATGAAAGAAATATCACTCATCAAATTGAAATGACATGACGTAGCAGTACACGGAGAAGTGATAGGCAGGAATAGGCTGGGAAACAGCCACCTGAGGAACCATTTCTTTCTTTCTTTCTGAGGAAAGAAAATTAATTAATGTAAAAAACTGTGCTTTTAGGACCTGAATTGCTGAGAGAAAAATAGAGTAGAGAACCATTCTTGTCTAAATCCCATTGAAATGAACTTCTAGTTCAAGCATCTTTGACAGAATTTACAGGTTCCCATGATAATTTTGTGGCAATATTTATGTCTTTGAGAGTATCTTTCATATCTCTCTCTCACATCTGTATTATTGTGACTTATGTTAAAAATGCACATTGCTAAACAATTTTAGCACAAATACATCTTTCTATTAAATGCTTTATCTTGAGTTCAATGGTTACAATAGAGACTCCAGTCAGACAATTCAGAATCTCCTTACCTCTCTTCATGAGTGAGAACTGGAGCACTAGTCCCATCATCAGTCCACTTTCTCATACCCTTTGCTGCTGCTCTCTTCAGATGCAGGCCTTATTTTCCTGAATTATCTGCCTGTGACAAGAATCCTTGCTCTTTGTCTTCTCTCATGTTTGTTTCCAGAAATACTGGAGACATCTGCAAAGTAGTCCTTCTTGAAAAAAAATGGAGAGCAGTGGGCAGGTAAATTCTCTGAAAATTGAGTGATAGAAGCTTACATTTTTGAACCTGAACACCCTAGGCCTGCCTGATAGAAAGTACCCACGGAACAGGGAGACCCTCCACAGGTACCAACTTACTCCTATAGATGTGATGGCAAAAGTGTGTTCCAATGACAGATTTTGAAGAGGATGAAGCGGTAGCATTTTTAACACCTACTGGGACCTCTTCCAAGGCATGAGTGACAAAGTTGAAGAACACATCCAAGTATTTGTTTGAAAATTTTAGTGGAGAATGAAAACTGGCAGTAGAGATCTCATTTTATCTGTCCACTTCTCATAATGGGCATAAAGATGGAATCAGTGCCTCTTGCAGTTTTGGGGTTTTTCCCCCCATCCCTTGAAATAGTGAGAGATATCTGATTCCCTGACAAATTCACTGACATCTATGAATTAAATAGTCTGAGGCAGTTTATGTCTCACAGGCTCCTTGCACACAGCTGAGCTTCTTATACACATTTTTAATCTCTTACATTAATACGGCTTGGAAATATTTTATTCCCCTAGATGAGAGCTCTGGTTCTCTAGTGTGATGGAGTAATAAGTTTGTAATTTGTAAAGCAATTTGATGATTTCAAAATGCACATTATACTGTGATTATATTATTTGAAAAGCATAAATGTTTTTAAACAAAACCACTAACATTCCTCTATTTGTTTAACATTTCTGTTCCTTGCAGACATTTTATACTTTCCATCTAGTGTCAGATCACTAGTATTAAGGTGAAATGGAGTTAACACTTTGACAATGATACCGAGATCATTGTACTAGACCAAGTTGTGTTAATCCATTCATGTTCATTGTACTTTATTGCATTTCATTCATAGAATGGTTTGTGTTGGAAATGAACTTGAAGATTTTTGGTTCATTGCCATGGGCACAGACACCTTCCACTAGACCAGGTTGCTCAGAGCTCCATCCATCCTGGCCTTAAACACTTCCAAAGATGGGGCATCCCCAACTTTCCTGGGCAGCTTGTATCAATCAACCTTCACAGTAGGAATGTCTTCCTTAATCTGCCTAAACTGATGCTCTTTCAGTTTGAAGCCACTCCCCCTCGTCCTGTGTCTACATGTTCTTGTATAGAGTCCCTCTTCATCTTTCTTCTAGGCTCCCTTCAGGTACCAGAAGGCCACAATTAGGCCATCCTAAAGCCTTCTCTTTTCCAGACTGAACTATTCCAATTCTGTTTGCATTTGCTCTTGTAAGAGGTGCTCCATCCGTCCAATCATTGTAGCCTCCTTTGTACTCACTCTAATAAATCTATGTCCTTCATGTCTGACATGGATATAGGTCTTATGATGGGGACTGTTGCATCCCAGGTTGCGTTCAAATTAGAGGTTCTAATATGTGTTAGTTTGCCAGTTCTGTGTACCCCTGCGCACCCTCCGCATTTCCCCCCCGCCCCGCTGTGGTCCACTACAGGTCTCTTATCATTGGAGCTCACCCTGCCAGTCCTGTAACCACTCCCCTGTCCACTCTGGAGAGTTCTGTGTCGGTCACCCCACTCCCACAACCCATGTCCACCCCTGTCGTGTTCCCGCTGGTCGCCGTGGTCCACGTCACCACCACAGCGCCTGTCCCCATTGGGCGGGAGGGCTTCTGCCCTCCTTTTCCCACCCCCTATAAAATCCCGCGCCTCCCTGGTCCCAGCGCCATTTTCTGTCCACGATGTGCTGAAAGTGAGCTACGGTTTCTCCACCGCAGCTCCCTGTGGCAATTAAAGCTTTCTAGCAGACTGTATGGACAGAGTGGACAATTCCTGCCCTCTTCGTCTCGTCCCTCGCACCGGCGGCAGAAGTGGCCAGCCTTACCCCGGTGTGCGGAATGCAGAAGCGTCCAGGAATCGTGACAAGCCCCGGTCCAGCCGAGAAGCAGTGCCAAGCCGGGCCCTCCGGGGCTGCCCGGGACCAGGAAAAATAACGCATCATCGCCGGGGACCCTAGAGCTGGATGCAGCATTCCAGGTGGGGTCTTGTGAGAGCAGAGTAGAGGAGCAGGTTTTATGCATTACTGTTTATTTTTTTGAAACAAACACACACCCAAAAAAAAAAAAAAAAAAAAAAAAAAAAAAAAAAAAAAAAAAGGCAACCGGAAGCATTAGCAAATAAATATTTTAAAATATTAGTTTTTTTTTTTTCAATGCAAAATGTTTCAATTAGACAGCCTCCTCCCACTTATCTCTTGAAAAATTAAATTGGAATAATTTGCCATGTACTTCATATTTCACTTAAATACCAATGAATTTATCCAAGAATGTCCTGAATCTAAACAAGCACTTTCACATGTTCATACTAATTCTTGAGTCATGGTAGTAGTTTCATTATTAATAATGTAATATTTATAATGTAATATTAATGTATATATAATAATGTTGATTACAGGAAGCCAAAGAAGTCATCTTTTTATTTTCCATAAATCTTTCATAAAGCACAACTATAGTTCATCATCTGCTTTGCATCCATATGAAAATAATACATAAACACTCCATGACATAAAGCACAATAGTGGCTGTTACAGCAAGATCAATTATCAAAAAGATAATTATCTTTTTCTTGGCATGAAAACATGTGCTTTTAAAACCAAAATCAGAATTAGAAGTTCTCCAGGAATGAATTTTCTCCTAGGGAAGCTAGGAAAGCAGGTCTCCTACCCTTGTTGCAAGCTTACAACATAAATAAATGCTGCAGGGAACAGGTAGCAGCTGTAATTCTGCTACAGCATTCTGTAAGAGCAGCACAAGGCCATGACTGCAATTCTTTGAATGCCTGGATAAGCACAATTCTCCATGTATTATTAATGTCCATGGGAAGTTCAGGTCCATGCTTAGCACTCACTGTGCCTTCCTTTCCTGCTGCATGCAATACAAAGCACTGGGGCATCCATATCAATACCAAAGGAGGTATTTAGGTTGACCCAATTTTTACTTTTATAATACCATAATTTTTATTTAAAAGTTAAAGAGGGAATTAAAATCAGACACTGGAGACCTTTTTTACAAAAATCCCTTGCTGAAAATATTTGCACAAAGAATTTAAATAGTCTTTCTACTTTATCAATTTTTTTCTTTCAAAGTCTTGGGTTTGGCACCTTGGATAATGTTAGTATCATGTCAATCTGGAAAATAACTGAAAAATATAACAGTTTCTGCTCTCAAAAATTAAAATTATTATATCTATATCTTTCTCTACCTTGCTTTAAAAATTCTATCCACTATAAATTATTCAACTTTCATGTGCTTTAAAATACACAAATAATGTAATGTTATATGACACAAATTGAATCAGGAAAAGATGTTTTAGAATTATTTTGTGCTGTGCTCACTTTTGCTCTATCATTTGTGATAATTGCCTACCAACTTATAAAACAAAACATTTTTTTCATGTAAAAATATTATGAGTGTAAGAGATGTCAGCAGTAATAGAACACACCATTTTTAAATCAGTGAATATATTTAAAGTGTATCCAGCATTACAAAACTATGCTTATTACATAAAAATATGAAATGTATAAATAAATCAATCAGTTTGAGCTATTTTGAGTGTTGTGCAAAATATTTACATTTTAAAAGCCGTGAATGTTATATGAGATAATCAAAACTCAGAAAACAAAAAATAAACACCATATTTCCTTGAAAGATTTCTATCTACTGCTGTTTCACTCAACAACCTGTTTCCCAAGGGATTTTTTTTAATATATGACATATAGGTGTTATATAAAAATTATATTATATTCACTACCCATAAAAGCTTCTTTTAAAGTTCAGAGCCATCTTAGTCATAAAAAGATTTCAATCAGACTTTATCAATCAATCAATCAAGTTATTACCAAAACCTTTAGGCAGAGAGGAGTTATAAATTATCTGTATACTTTGCACTTTATATTCGGTTGTCAAATGAACCTCTTCTAAGTAAATGTACTTGAGTGGGGCATTTAAAATTTTGAACAACTGAATGAAAAATATTTTTAATAGCTAAATATCTTGTTCATGTAGCCCAATCCTAGCCAAAATATTTCTTCTTATGATTACTTGGAACTTCACTAGATCCTCTGAATTCTATTTGTCTTAGCTGAAAATGAGTTTATCTACAAAATAACATTGGGCACATTTTTTGTGGAATTTTTTTTTTTTTTTTGCATTTCAGCATAAAAATTTGAATATTGAAGAATAAATATATTGGAAAAAAATCATATTTTTTCCCAAGAAGTTGAGATTTTGCAAAACTTGCCCTTCTTACACCTGTGTCTATTTCTCCTAAAATGGAGTTGGGATACTATTTTATACACCTGTTCTACAATATCAGTGTTTAAGGCAAATCAATATAGTAGCAATTTTTGCAAAGCAAGCTTGAAAATATTCAGAGTTTTAAAATCTTCGGCACAGTTTGGCTACACTGAAGTAAGCGAGTCTGCCTTAATTAATTTGCTAAGCTATATTCCCTCCTAACTCTGAAGCGTCAAGAGTAGTATCAAAACCTGAAAAACACTGTAATATTGTACACAATAAGTGTCAAAATTAAATTAAATTAAATTTCATATTTCAAAATATCAAAACCCTAGTAAGCGACCTTAATTCTGGCATATAAAAGTATTTAAGCTAAAATTTATAAATATTGTATTTTATGTATAATTCTTGATAGAAAACATAGTATTTAAATACTAAGGATTTCATAGATAGTTTAATCATAGTCTGCTTTTAGCATGAACAGTACTCAGAAATTCATCTCTGCTTCTTCATCCATTTAACATCACTCAGACACATTAACCAGAAGACGATATTAATTATCCACTGTATGTCAAAACAGATAAAACTAAACTTAATATTTTTAAAATCAAAGGGTAGCATCTCAGGACTGTATTTAAATGAATGGGAGTAGAGCTGCCTCTGTCCATGAGATAATAAAGTACTTTGTGAAAGTGTCCTGCACTGATTTGCTCTGTGAGACATTGAGCAATTTAACAAAGCTGCTAAACAAGAGCCTTTCTACTTTGAAGGTCCACCACAGCAGAAAGTTGAGGGAAAATGGAGGAGAAAAGAATGTAAAGATTAGCTGTCAGGTGTATTAAAACAGTTATTTACTGGAACAAATCAGGAATTCTGCTTCCATGGTCATTAAATGTTAGTTTAATGTAAAAATACACCTGCAGACAGTGTGTGAGCTATTAAAAGACATAAAATATATTGAATACACCATTTTTCTAAAGCATTTCAGCCCAGTTTTTATGATTCATAAAACTTCAGTCTCAACATATCACTCAGAGTCTTCCCAGTATGATATACCCAAAAGCAGCACAATAAAAAAGAAGTATTTTTCTGCAATACACATCAGGGTTCAGACACTTTTGAAACAGGTTTTTAACTAGATTAACTAGTCAGCCTGAGGGCACACCTAACATTCATCCTTGGCTGCATCTGTACAACCTGGTCTACAGCACATCCTAAATATGAGAAATTATACAATCAGAATGTTTAAGGATCTAGCATTAATTTTCAAATGCTGAAAAAGAATAAAGCTATGTTATTGTTCTAACTCTAAAAGTACCAAGCACCTAGCATGAGAACCAGGCCCACACAAGTAGACTCCTGAGACCCCCAAAAATAGGTATTAGGAAAGGCATTCTCTCTGCAATATTAAGGTGATGAGTTTGTGAATCTGCATGAAAGGAAAAGCCTCTGCATGAGAAATACAGACTTAAAGTCTTATGCATCAATATTAACCTCTCTCCATACAAGCATAAAATATTTAAAATTGTATTTGCAATATGCCCCTTTTTAAAGACAAGGAGATGAAGCCGATAGCAAGGTTCAACATTCAAGCTAATCACTGTGAAATTCTTAGTGATATATTGAATAAGCTTTTCTTTTTAGACTTAGGTTCAGCTCGAATTTTTCATTTGTTCAATGGTTGATTTACATTTAAATATTTCATTTGCACTAAGACAATATTAATATGACAGGCCAGATTCTATTCTTGGTTTCACGTGGAATAGATAGACTTATTGTATATTCATCTAGAATCATAGTAAATTAAACAAGAATTTGTCTTTGCAATAAGTACTCTTTAAAACTATACTCTGATGTCTCTGAAGCTATTTTGCATAAGGTTTACAACACATTTTTACAAAGGTGACTTGTGTCTGGCTTTGGAAAAGACTGTCAAATAAGTGGGGAAATCATCTTTTAAAATCTGCAGAAAACATGAATGTGGCGTGTGTGGACAGGGTTTAGTGGGGAACTAAATGATGCTGGGTTAACGATTGGATTTCATGACCTCAGAGGTCTTTTCCAACTTAATGATTCAATGATTCAAATTCTGTCATGAGGCCAATCTAGAAATATCTTTTTGTGTCAGAATAACCTAAAATATTCTACCACTTACACTTACATTGCATCATTTCTGATGAACAGACTTAATTAGAAGTTGAACTTTGAGAAATTTTAGTTGTTTGGTGAAATATTGATGCTTTTTCAAAAATGGATCTATCTGGATGTATTTCAATATGAACCAAAGAAAACAAATTCAACAGAACATAACATTTTAGGAGGGGTAAACAGCTTTGTATATGCTTGTGGAACTGCTCCTTTCTTTACAATTAGTAAAGTCAACGTAGAAAAATAAAAATATTTCACTAGGCAAAAGAAACATTTGTGTGTTAAATAAAGGCTCTGTGATTCTTTGCACTATGTGTCTTAACTGAAATGTGTGTGTATATGGGTGAGAATAAAGTATGTGAATATTTATACATGCTCGCAAACATTCATGTAAGTACTAAGTACCCCCCACTGGAAATTAGTTGTTCTTATTATGAACACTATTATTTATATTATTAAGGAGGCAGTCCATTTCCTGATTCTCTATTATTCAGCATTTTTATGTGACTGAGTCACAGACAGAGTATCATTAACTTGACAAGGACAACTTCATCTAAATTTGACATCTTTCCTGCTCTATGTTTCTCTTTCCTGTATTTCTTCTTTCATATGCTGAAGATTTCTACTCTAAATTCTCATTTAGGAAGAAAAAAATGTCAAAACATACTCAAATTATAAAATAAATACATTGATTGTATCCTTCAGAATCTACTTATTGCATATAAATGCAAGTAGGTGCTGGATGCTCAAGTACCTGAGTAAGGTCAATAGAGATATGTATATCTACATTTTAGAGGTAAAATTAGCATCTTAAATAAAGACTATGTAATAAAGCAAGAGGTGTAGGGTAACTGTGACAGCTTATCCTATCCTGTGTTTAGAACACATTTCTATATGTATTCACATGTGATTTCCGTTAGGTGGATTTTCTTATGATTCTTTTTTACTATATTTCTCTATCACATATGTCTCTTATAGTCCTTTAATTTTCTTTGTTTTGAAGACAATTCAGTTTTATGTGTTCTATTTTGTTCATCCTTTCTTTCAGTTGTCCTTCTTTTCATGATTATTTTAGTAGGATTCTGCCATACTTTGATTTTGGTTTTGTTCGTTCTAATCTCTCCAAATTTGTTCCCTTCCCTTCCCTGTTATTTTTCAGGGATGACTGGGCAGTCTTTACACAGTTTATGTGCTTTGCAGTCTGTCTGCTGCTCTTTTCTGCTGTTTGTCATGTGCTGTTTGCTCACACTGCTCTGGATAAGAAGTGAAAATATCCTTGATCAAGTGATCCTCCAAGATTCCTAAAGGGCAACAGACCTTTTTCAGCTGAAAAAAGCTGAGCAGCACAAAATGCTGTTGCACCAAAATACCCAGAATTTTGTGAGTCTGAACAAACTGCAAAAGCAACTATCTCTATTTAAATAGTCTGAGGACTTCCAAACCCATTGGTTCACTAACACTGTCCTATTATGACAGAGAAGGCCTTACTTAACCCAACTACTTAACTATGACCCAACAAAAGTAGAAGTGGTAAGGGTTTTTTTATGTTTGAATCTTCAGGGCTTCCTTTTCTCTGCATGAAAATCTTATCAAGCACCATGACAGATTTTCATATAATTAAAGTATCTGAGTATAGGCTACCCCAGACCGAGTCCCGCTCGGTAACCCTCAGTTAGCTGGTCAATGGGTGCCTGGATAGCGTAATAAAATCCCCACCAGGAAGACAGAAGGACCCTTGAGCTGCTGGAATCCGAGCGGGTTTATTCAGGATTGATCGACGGAGTAGGGAGGCAGAAATAGGAGCAGGGAGACAACCACACTCAAGGAAGCAGACTCCAAGAGCCCCGAAGAAGGAGGGGCCAGAGTATATAACTGGGGAGGGAAGGAGTAACTAGGGTACAAATGATCCAATGGGAAGAGGGTGTAAGGGATGGGGTAACATAAAGTGGGCCAATGAGGGAAAAGGGAAGGAGTGGTTTACAGAGGGAACCATTAGAAGCAACGAGAACAGGGAACTTTCCAGAACTTGGGGAGATGACAACCATAAACTGACAGGTGATGGGCATGTGCTCATTTGCATTAGGGGGCAGAGGACTCTGGGGAAATGCCTTATGCTAAATGACTGTAGTTTCCCATGGCATTCCCACACTGTTCTACCCATGGGCACATCCCACATCTAAGCACTTTTAAGAAAAGCTAAAATCAAATCTGTTTACAACTCCTTCTTCTTCCACCTATTCCTCCCCTATTGAATCATCTTTGTGCTCATCAGAAATATATTATTTCCACTGTAGTCCATATCCTTTCACAACTTGATTCTGCCTTGCCTTCCAATTTTTTTTTTTTTATTATTATTTTAATTGATTCTTTTCTTTTACTAGATTGGGAACCCAAAAGATTGTCTTTTCCAGGACTTTAGGAGATAATAAGAATTCTTTTGTGAGTTAATCTAACTACATTGATTCTAACAAATATTTCAGTGGTACACAAATATCTGTGAGCATTTTTAAGGGACTCTTCTAGATATTTCTAAATGTAAAAGAACAAGCCCATTATCAGACACTCAAAGTTCAATAATTTGTTGGTTTATGGTCCTCTGTCCCATATAATAGGGCCCACAGCCACAAAGTCTGAATACCACACAGTTTAGGAAGGGAAAATATTTTCTATATGTACAGAGAATCTCTCTCAAAAACAGAACTCAGAATCCTGAATCAGAAAGAAAAAGGGAACTGAGTCATGATGATAATATTAAAAAAAAAAAAAAAAAGTAAAACAAAACCTTAATTTGGAAAAAAATCACTTTATATAATTAAGGCATTTTTACTGACACATTGGGTGTCAGATGGATGCAGAAGCTCTAACATGACCCCTCATAGAAAGAGAAGCAAATGAATCAACCAGTAATCCAAGGCTAAGGGGCAAGAATAATAAAACTCATGTCATTTACTCAGAGGGGAATACTGACAGTCTTTCTGCATGGTAACATTAATAATCACATCTATTAGGGATCTGGGAGTCTGTGCAAATGCCATTCACCTTTACCTCATCTTCTGCAAAATCTTTGTTCTTTAAAATTTTAGCCTTCATAATATAATAAAATATACAAAATACAGAGAAAAATTATATCAAGTCTTGCAGTCTTAACTGATAATACTTACTAAGAAAAAAAAAGAAAAAATAAATTCAAATAAATTTAAAAGTAATTAAATAGTAAAGAAATACAATTAATTAATTAAATAATAAAATAAGTTAAAATTAAATAAAAGAAAATTTAGAAAATAATGTACAACTGGGAAGAAGTGGAAGAATACACATTACCTGTACTAAAATAAGACTATGACAAAATGCTTTAAAAAAAACATAGAGACATCAGGCTAAATTACCAGGCTAAAACTGAAGTACATTAGGAAAGCTGGAGGAAAGTTACTCAGGAACATTTAAATAGAGCAGATTTTCATCATCAAATGCTGAACCAGCAGAATTTGGCTGTTTCATCACTGCCATCTCTCCCAACAAACAGGAAAATCTTGTCTAGTCTAAAATCTAATGTCAGTTTTTTGTCCCATCTTATGCAGCGTCTGGCTTCACAAGGTCTGCTGCTCTGAGCTCAACCCTGGATGTACACTGCCTTGGGGACAGGGACCTGGTGCTTTCAGAAACCACTGCTCTGGAAAGAGCTGCCAGGTGGCCAGGTTGAGGTCACAGCCATAAAGGCTTCCAGATTTCCAGAACAGCTGGTGCTCTGCACTAACTGGCATCCACAGCTACAGAAAACATTTGAGCAGACTCAGGAGAACACAATTGCACAGATTCCTTGCTATAATGTGATCTTTTCTGTAAAATCCACATTAAAAAGTCACAATTTGAGCCAGACCAGTAGGAGAACTTTTGACCCTTTGAGAATGTGCTAACAAAAAGTCCCAGGAGGAGATTGGGAAATGGCTTTTCCATCCCTGTACCATAGCCACACTGTTCTCCCTATAGGTAGTCCCTCCTTGTTGTCTATCCAAGGTATTGCAGCAATTTTTCAGACACAAACATCCATTACAGAGATATATTTTCTTAAATTTCATGCACATAACACAGATATGGACAAAAAGGCCAGAATTGAATCAAATTAAATATGCCAAAGATATAATTCCTCAAGTGATAGTGCTCCCTTCCATAGGAATTCATGGAGTGGTTTTAAATTGTTAGAGGTAAATGGTCAAATTATTAAATCTGAATAATTTTAACCATTAAGCATATATATATATCATTAAGCAATTATATATGTATTACATTTTTTAGAAAACCATTCATACAACAGTTTATAATTTTACTTTATAACTTCCAAAAAATTTTGCGCTCTCACTTATAACCTTTCACCTGCAAAATGCTAAAAATCAAAAACTGAAAACAGTTTCCTTTAATTTCTGTTATAGTTCCATGTCAACAGAATTAATCAGGACCTCATTCATCAACAAGAATCTCTTTAATACAGTTCTCAGACAAAACAACAAAAGTATATGATACAAATTTTTAAAAATGAAGGTTAGAATTTTCACTGACGTCAGCATCTATGCATGTTTGGGAACAAGGGGGGAGCTAAAAGCATATAACCACATAGGAAGGATCGTTTGTAAATATACCTATTTAATTTGATTCAGAAAGATTTTAAAGTTCTCACACAACACAAATTCTCCTCCATTTACTGGGAAACACAGCCAGTAAACTTGCTTTATGTCTGTAAGCCATAACCTCTGAAAGTCAAAATCTGCAGTGAAGGTGTTCGTGCACATCCATGGAAACTCCTTGGCTTCCAAAAGTTTTGACAAATTGCAATCTGCCATTTTAAAAAATCTGTATAATATCCAAAAACATAACCTTCTTTCATTTGACTGTGCATGACCACATACAGATCTCAGTCTTCAGATGTGTTTTCAGTAATTCGGCCTAGGAATCTGTAACTCCTGTGAGTCTCTGAGATTTAGCCTATGCACACACATCCAGCATACAAATATAAAGTTACCAAAATCGGTGGACTTTAGATCCCATTTCAAAAGAAAAAGGTTAAAGATATCAGAAGCCTTCTCATAACTGAAGCATTCAATGCGTCAAAAATATCTTTAGTGAAAAGATGAACACTTTTTTCATGTCCTGTAGGAGAAAAATACTGATAATAGGAATGTTTAGATTTTCAGTTAAAACTCTCTGTACGTCACACCGTTACCAAAATTTGGAATTCTGTTTGATGTTAGCAAGTATAACTTTCTGAGAAAAATAATAGGAAAATGAGAATCGTAGTTTGACAGTACACACAAAAAATCTTCAAAGAAAACACAACAATATGTACTGCAACACATTTCTCTTTTAAATCAACACATAATCCTACAGGCATCTTAACAAAAGGAAATACTTCTTAGTTATTAAAATACATGTGATATTGCATGAGGTTGTATAAATGGAGTAACATTTTTTTACATGCATATAGTCAAGGGAAAAAAATTAAATTCTTTTCCATCAGTCCAAAACATGATAGCTGTATTTTTGTATTTTTAAAATAATTAATCTTAAAAAAATATATAACTAAAACCAAAAAATATGATTTCCTGATCCAAATTCAGCCATTATTGATAGCTGCCTTTACATAAAAAGTATTTGCACATGGTTCTTATGTTATTTTATATTTTATGCTATGCTGTTATGTTATGGTATGTTTTGCTATGCTATGCAATGTTATGTTACATCTTAGAAGCTGGTCTTCTACAAAATTCTGAATACATTCTTTTTAGCAGTCTTTAAAAGTTTTCAAATTTGGATTATGCTGTCCTGTCTCTTACAGCCTTACTTCTGCAAGATTCCACCAGAAGGAAAGCTTCTAAAGATTTTGTTTGAAAAGGATAGTTTAAACTAAAGTTGTTTCAAAAGAACTTTTAAGAAGAAGACAGGGAAATTTCTGGGTGGAAGGAAAAAATTTTCTTGAGAATGTAGCTCTTTGGTTAGGAGTGTATTTATTTGGAAACATTGAAAAGCAAGCGTTTGAAGGTGTTGGGTTTTTTATCTGTTTTGTTGTTTGTTTCTTTTTTTTTTGGGGGGGGGGGGGTGGAGGAAGGGGGTTCTTGTGACAATGTGTTATTTTTCCCAGCCCTGGGCAGCTCCAGAGTGCCCAGCTTGGGCGCCTCTACTTCTCGCCGGGACCAGTGCTTGTCGCAATTCCTGGGCGCTTCTGCTGCCATGTACCGGGGCGGGCTGGCCGCATTCCACCGTCAGCACAAGGGAGGAAACAAAGAGGTGAAGGAGTTGTCCAATTTGTCCGCGTGGACAGCTGGAAAGCTTTAATGGCCGCGGGAGCTTCAGTGGAGAAGCTGCGAACTGCCCCCAACTCCACGTGGACAAAAATGGCGAAGGGACCAGGGAGGCGTGGGACTTTATAGGGGGCGGGACAAGGAGGGCAGAAGCCCTCCCGCCCAATGGGGACAGGTGCTGTGGTAGTGACGTGGACTACGGCGACCAATGAGAACACAGCAGGGGTGGACACAGGGCTCCGGGGCGAATGGGGTTGCAGGAATGGGGTGACAGGCACAGAACTCTCCAGAGTGGACAGGGGAGTGGTTACAGGACTGGCAGGGTGGGCTCCAATGGTAAGGGACCTGGAGTGGGCCACAGCGGAGGGGGGATGAAATGCGGGGGGTGCACAGGGGTACACAGAACTGGCTAACTAACATAGATCAGAACCCCTAATCTGAACCCCAAACCTGGGATGCGACAGGTTCTGGCTGTTATGAGGGATATGGAGTACTCGTGTTCATGCTCAGATCCTTCAGTATTGAAATACTTTTTTATCAACCTCCTATTCCACCACACAGATTTCAGTAGTCATCTGTTTTCAGATTAATATTTCCCACTGAATAGCTACTCAGTATATTTAATAAGTGATCTCTTGCGGCGTTCTGGTGTTTCTCCTGGCTCCGGAGCAGATGCCGTGCCCGGTAGGGCACTGCGGCTCTTCTGGTCCTGGTCCCGCCGCTGCTCCCGGGCACTGTACACTCCAGGAAAGTGGGTTGGCCATTTCTTCCACTGTGCGCAAGGAACCTCGATAAAGGGGGTGAAGGAAGGACCGAATTCCCCACGGCAGGAGCTGAGAGCATTTTATTGGTGTGCTTCCAATCCCTGTATTGGGGAATATGGCCGCGTGGGGCTTTTATGGGGGGTGGAGCGGGGGGTGTCATGTGGTCTGGGGAAGCCAATAGGGACGCAGTAGGGGACGGCACCGAGGCCCGGGGCAGTCCTGGGGCGTGGCGTGGCCTGGGGAAGCCAATAGGGACACAGCAGGGGTGGCATCGAGGCCCGGGGCAGTCCCGGGGCTGCGGGGGTGTGGTGTGCAAGGCAGGAGCCAGTGGGGAGGTGGCAGGGGCGGCCTTGGCCTTGGGGGACTGGTCTTCCGCAGGGAAGATCCCACAGGAAGAGACAGGGAGGATGGGAGCGAGGCCCGCATGGTAAGGCAACCCGGGAATCGCGTACTGCGGGGGGGGGAAACCCAGGGGTCACACAGGGGGTACACAGAATCTGCTAAGTCACATCAGAACCCCGATCTAAACCCAAAGTCTGGGATGCAACAATCTCTTGTTTCATTTTTTTGTTTGCATGTAATCCTAAATCCTAGTTATTAATTATGCCTTATTTCCCTAGAAGATTTTTTACATTATGGTCATCGTTAGTTACTCTTTCAAATCCTTCCTGACAGGAAAAATTATGTTCCACAAGGTTAATGTAGAGTAAAATGTCCACAGTAGAGCATCTGTGTGAGTCTGAGGGAGAAACTTTTCTTGATCAGTAAACAACGCCTGGGACCACATTCTGTAACAATGAAAATAATTAGGAAATTGCATGAAGAGTTTTATTCTCCTCCAGAAGAGAAATTAAAAGAAACTACTAGCTCTGGGAAAGGAGTTAAATTCTTTGTAACACAGCAAGACAAAAAACTACTCAAGAAAACATAATGATCACATTTTTAAAACAGCAGAGTAATTTCTAAATATAAAAGTGTCCCTTCCCTAAGCATTAAACTATCTAAAATTCTGAACGAGATTCTGTACATGCTAAGTGTTAATTCCAAGGTAAGAGTTTAAGGGAAACTGAAAATCATGGAATACAAAATATCAGTAATTGGAGTTGCCTCATATCAACCCAAATATCTTTAGCTTTGACTGCAATGAATTCTCTGGTATCAAATCAATTCACTTACTCCTCAGTATTAGAGAAAATCCTTTTTGGGCACCATAAAAATGTAAAGAATGTAATCTTTCAAATATAAATTGGAACTTGATATAGAAACAGCAACAAGAGCTTCTTTTGGTACAATAAAATATCAGCTTAATTCTTTGAACTTAAAAAAAAAGAAAAAAGAAAAGGAAACACATACATGCAATAGCCTAAAGAAAATAACGAAGGGCAGTGAGCCACATGAATGCATTGTGATCCATGGCACCCATAACATTAGTCTAGACAGAAGACAATAAATGACTAAGTATTTTATTCTATGCAATCTAACAACAGCAGGCGTGAAAACCTCCAGAGACATGAATTTGCAGTAAAGAGGAAATACCTCTCATGATTTTTTAAATTTTTTTAAAATTTATTTATTTTCTTGGGTAGCTTCAATATGGTCCACTCAGGAAGTCTCTCCTGGAAAATATCTACATTCTGTTTGCTTCCACAAGCTTGGTGAGACATGCTATGTTCTTAGTGTCAATCTCATGACATAGTTCCTTGAGAAATCTAGTCCATGACAGCACGATGTGGCTTATGAGGATATCAGGAAGTAAATGTAAAGGTATTATAGAGCATTACCAATTCTAAAGGCTGCTAAAGGGTGATTATTTTGAAGCTCAGGATAAGCTACATTTCCAGCTATCTTCTTACTTTCCCAGACTTCTAATTCAAAAGATATGTTTCAGTCACTCTTTGCAAAAGCAGATTTTGAAGCAGCCCTGGGAGAGAGAAAAAGTGCTAGAGCATTTATTACGGTCTGTCCAAGAAATAACAGGGTTAATAATGTTTGATAAGCTTATGCAATGTAAACAGTGAAAAGAACTGATGCATTTTTAAAGGGATTGTCAGTCCCACTTGAGGCAGGGGCAATAGTCACCCAGAGAACTCTGTCAGTAAGCAGTGTCATTAATAATGATTCATGGATATGGATATTCACAACAACTGTGTCCTCACCTTTAAGTACCTCATACAATATTTAGGAAGTGCTGGGAGATATTGCAGCAGGGAAGCAACTAAATTGCTAGAAGGCAATGCTGGTTTAAATTGTTTAATGTTCCTCCTCAAAATGGGTGTACCGATTTTTCAGAGTAAATCTCTCTTCCTCCGTCTTTCTCCAATAAACCTGTGGCAAGCAAAATGAGCAACATGCTATCATCTAGTCAGTGAAATCTCAAAATGATGTGATGTGTTGGCATCAACACAAACATATATTATCAGCTAATGAATAAGTTGTCTGTTACCGACTGTCTTTCCTCCATTAACATAGAAAAGAAACGTATGGAGCAGTTTCCCTGGAATACCTTGAATTTTAAAATTCAGATGTACATACTTAATGCTCCTTTTTTTTTTTTTTACTCTGAGCTGTTGTAATTCAAAAGCATGAATTCACTGTTTTCAGGAAAAAAGATGTATTTCATCATCAGACTCAGCAAAAAATAACCTAACTACAATCTAATTATTCTTCAAAACAGGAAAAATTACTAGTAAAGTATTCCTCTTGTATATTGCTCCTCATCTTCAAGGAATATAAAAAATGAGCTCTAAATTACAAACTCAAACTGCTTAAATGTTAACAGTATTGCCTAGATTGCAATATTCAAAAGAACACAGTGAATTTTTGGAGGGAATCACCATAAGGTGGGTCTGTGCACAGTTCCTGGACCCTTCCCATCCTAATTTCCTGAATGACTGCACTTTGGCCCCAGAACTCACTCACGGATGGCATGCAATGATCAGAAACACAACAAATGACAAGTCCCTAATTTTTGCAGCAATTCAGAACCATCTTCAAGCCAAGGTCTGATTCAATTTACCAGTATGTATCTCAGAAGGTATCCTAAGCACACTACTGATGCTTCAGGTTATGAGCTATAGAATCGTCACCTTCTCAAACTGTGTTCTTCTTCTGCTGGTCTGCGGCTTTTGTTCACTGCAGCCTCGGGCAGCTGGGATGCCCGCCTAGAGCCACCCTTTGGTGAGACCGCAGCTGCCGTGTGCACGGACGCTCCTGGGCTAAGGCGTTTGCCTCCCTGCTAGTGCGGAGCGCTCTGGCGTGGGTACACAGCTTTCATAGCCTTATGCTGAGAGGAAGCAAAGGGATGAGAGAAGGCACACTTTGCTCTGTGGTCCTGAGAACTTTTATTTCCTGCATGGTCCCGGCAATGTCTTGGGCGACCATGCCCAGGTTGGCGCGAGGGCAAATGGTGGTTGAACAAAGGAAGTATTGGGTTAAATAGGGGGTGGGCAGACAGGGGCGGAAGCCCCCCTTGCCCAATGGAGACAGACAACAGGGGAGTGACGTGGATCACAGCAACCTACAGGAACATAACAGAGGTGGGTACAGGGTTCTGGGACAAATGGGATTGCAAGGATGGGGTGACTGACACAGAACTTTCAGGAATAAACAGGGGGTGGCTATAAGATTGACATGTAAAAGCTCCCGTGGCAGACAACTTGGAGCAGACCATTTGTGGGGGAAAATGGGGGTACAGAGAACCAACTAACTAACATTTATTAAAATCTCTAACTGAACCAACCCGGCATACAACACTGGTCCTCAATGTAGCAAAACTGAAAAATTTCTGCATTGTCTTTGTTGGCTTTGCATTAACAATGTATGGCTGTCACAGGCAGAGGGGGAGCTTCAGGCGAAACTGATTAAAGAAATCCTCCCATTCAGTCTCAAGGTGAAGGAAAGATCCTCTTGCTTTCTAAACCCTTCCTCAGGGTCACCTGGGAGTGGCTGGATCCAATCCTAGGCCCAGACGTAGTCAACAGTTTGTATCTAAAGGATAATACAGGTATAACTGAACCTTTATACAATCCTGTTCTACAGGATTAAGCATGGCAAAACAAATCTATTTTTATAAATATAATAAATAATTTATTCAAATTGATTCAAATAATTACAATGATTAACTAAAAATACCTTAATCAGAAGTAGTCACTATACAATACATATATTTGTAACTACTATTACAGCAAAATCTATTTTGAAGCAATTATATTAAAGCAATTATAGTGACACAATTATAGTAAAGCTATCAAAACAATTATTAAGCAGAGATTGATGATACTCACCCATACCAATGCCTGTGGGCAAATCTCTTTCTCTCAGCCTTAAGGAGTAACACTGAGGGGCTTCCCCACTCAAGGGCAGGATTTTCACACACCTTAGGGAGACATGCTAGAAGTTCTCACTGTGCAAAAGGGAACTGGCCTCTTATAGTATAAAGTGATTGTCAGTCACATGTATTTCCTAGATTATGTGTTGTCAGGTTTACTCAGAAAAACATGCTTTGTGCTGAAGGTGTCAGCAGCTCTTTAGTTCATTCTGACTCTCCCCTCTCTGTTAGGGCCTGCACACCCTTGCTGCTGCCAGGGTCAATCAGGGAGCATCTGTCTTGCATGTCCTCCTGGTGGGTCTGATAGCTGGTCAAGCCTGTCTCAGCATTCTTCAACATCAAAAGCAGCAAAAAGACCTCTTTGCTTGATCTTATCACTGATCAGCAGATCTTCCCTGGTCCAGCAAGCAGCAGACCCTCCTTGCTCAAGCCATCACTGACAACTTGTAAAAAGTGCACTGACACACTCGAAAGGTTAAGGAACAAGACCAATTTCAAGCTGCTGTATCTCTGCTTAGGTAAAGATTCTTGCTACAAAAGCATGATATTAATGGCATGCAGCAACAGCAGGGTGACTGCTATTGATTCTTTCACCCTGGTTTAGGCCTCTTGCACCAGAGCCAATCCAGCAACAAAAGCTGAGTCACTCTTGAAGTGATGACTGGAAAGGCTCCTCTGTGGATCAAAATAATTACAGAAGTAACCCTGCCAACTATCCTACCTCTAACCTAGGTTTCATGCCTTTAAGTAACATTCTGCACCAGTACCTGGAACATCGATTCTGAAAGTGCTGGTTAAGACCAGGGGCATTATTGACGAGTGATTCCACTCTCGCTAGCTTCTGGCTGTGTAAGAGCTTGGAATGACAGCACCTAATCAGAGCATGCTGTTTAACAGTTGGTGCCTCATAGATGTACATATCTGATGATGCCACTTGGTCTCTCAATAACTATTATTCATGTCTACTCAAGCACTCACTGTCTTCCCACTTCATTCTTTTGCCATTTTCATACAGGCATAAACAATTCTTATAGTCAATATGAAAACTTTGATAGAGAGAAAACACAGATAGAAGTGGCTGCTATTAAGAAACAAAACAATCTGCTAGGGAACCTAATTAGACTGCTTTTCATGGGTCAGTCTTCCTACAACATGCTTTGTTTATTGAATCTGTGGAAAGCTCTAAGCTAAGTGATATAAACAATACTAGTTGTTAAGGCATCTATTTCATTTTGATCCATAAAATATTATAAAGTATTGCAACCTATATTCTACTTTCCTAGCAAATTCAATTTTTTACAAAACATCTGTTGGGAGTCTAAAATGTAGTATTCATAAAGATACAAAAACTTGTAAAAACACAAAGCTCTGCAGCTCAGATTTCAGCTAATAGCATTTTCTGAGAAAGAAAACCACAAAAATAACCAAAATATAGTTCAATCACCAAATAAAATCAATAACTCTCCCTTTTGCTTTCCTGAAATCTTGTTCAGTATCACAGAACCACAGGAACAGAGAATAGTTGAGCCTTGAAAAGACTTTTGGAGATTGTTCAGTTCAAGAGCTCTTCTCAAGCAAGTTCAAATACAGTGTGCTGCTCGGGGTTTTGTTCAGTCAGTTGTTGCGTATTTCCAAAGATGGAGACGCCACAACCTCTCTAGAAACCTATTCCAGTATTTAAACACATGCACACTGAAAGAGAAAAAGGTTTTATTCTCTTCTCTTTAAGTGCAATTTCCTATATTTTAGTATTACTAAATAAATAGTTGAGGATTCAAATTATGTTACTCATTTTCATCTGTGACATACATGGACATTCAAATTTCCCCTTGCAGAAATCAAAGACAAATGCATTGCCACCAAAACTTTGAATATTTTTTTCATAATTGAGTTTTTAATTGGATTGCTAACCTTCAGGGTATCCAAGGGCAGAAATTTACCCTTTGGCTTAGGATTTTTGTCTACTTTTGAGGCAAAGATCAGTGAAATAAAGTAGTTCTTTAATCAAACTTCTTATTAGTTTTGATTCAAAAGGGGACAACAGACAGTTGGCTTATTCAATGCCATGAGACAGAGTGAACACATACCCTGTGCTGAAGATCAGCCAGCTGGCACAATCAGCTGCTCCAGGCATGTTTCCAGTTTATGAAATAGAACATTTGACATATTGGTTCAAAACACCTACCCTCTTGCCAATCATGTGAAAACAAAATTAGCTATGGTCAATTTAGCTATCTGCAGAACATAGAAGGATAACCAGCCACCTTATTTAGCACTATTTCTTTGTCCCCAAGAGTGTATACATTCCATGCCTGTTGAATTATCAAAGAGAAAACACATTTCATGACTACTTTATTGGAAGGCAGAAAATAATCTACATGCTTTTGAAATTGGATCACCTCAAAGTCAAGATAGAAAAACTGTAAGAAGGTCTTGGCATGTAAACCTAGTGTTTAAAATTCAGAAGGAAATGTTAAAGCTCATTGCCGGCAAGTTGTAAATTTCTTTTCCTGGTCTGCTTTAAATATTTTGTCTCTTGAAGATATCTTGTTTAATAGTGCAGAAATTAGCTTTATTGAAATAAGTGGTCAAAAGCATTAAGAGTGGTTAGGCATCTAAGCCCTATTGAAGGTCCTACTTCACTTATGAGAATTTACTTCGATAAATCACTGAATATTAGTAGTTGGAAGGAACCTCTGGAGACCATCTAGTCCAACCCTCCCTGTCAAAGTACATTCTTCTGGAGCAGGTTGCACAGGACTACATCCAGGCAGGTTTTGAATATATCCAGAGAAAAAGACTCCACAAGCTTTCTGGGAAGCCTCTTCCAGTGGTCTGGCATGTTCAAAGTAAATAATTTTCTCACATTCATATGAAACTTCCTGTGTGTCATTTTTTGGCTTTTGACCTGTCACTGGACACCACTAAAAAGAGTCTGGCCGTATCACCTTGACACCCATCTTCAAGATGTTTCACAAAATCACAGGATATTCTGAGTTGGAAGAGACCTCCAAGGATCATCAAGTCCAACTCTCAAACCCACAAACCCTTGGCATTATTAGCACCATGCTCCAACCACCTGAGCTCATCTCAGGGTCAGCTCTGTGCCTATAGATAAGGTCACATCACAGTCATCCCTTCTCCAAACTAAAAGTCCCAGCTACCTCAGTATCTCCTCACAGGAGAGATGCTCTACGTCCCTCATCATCTCTGCAGCCTTCCTCTGAATCCTCTTCAGAAGCTTCATGTATCTCTCGTACAGAGGAGCCCTGACCTGGACACAGAACTCCAGATGTGCCCTCATCAGAGCAGAGCAGAGGGGTAGGATCAGCTTCCTTGACCTGCTGGCCACAGTCTTCCTGATGCAGTCCAGGATACCATTGGCCTTGGCCAACCCACCTCCCTGTCCACTCACGTGACCCACACTTCCTGAGCTTACCTATGAGGATGCTATGGGAGACAGCAGCCTTGACATCCACACATCCACTGCTCTCCCTTCATCAATCATGTCCTCCACCACAGAAGTCTATCAGAATGGTCAAGCATGATTTCCCCTTGATGAATCCATTTGACTACTCCTGATAAACTCATTTTCCTTCACATGTTTAGAGAAGACATTCAGGATATTTTTAACATCTTTCAGGAATGAATGAGATGATGGAGAGACATGTTTTGTATTTTCATTTGTAGGAGTTTGCCCTTGTGGTTCTTATCACCAGCACAAGATGTCACAACACTTCTATTTCATAATAACTGAAATTCAGGTAACCAGATGAATTGATGTAGTTTTTAAAAATAATATAATTTTGTAAAATTAACATTTAGTACTAAGACTCTAAAATGTCAGATAAAAAGGCAGTCTTAGGTCTACTGATTTCAGTATCAGAAGAAAATTAACAGAGCTACACCAAAAAGCAGGAAATTGTATAGCAATAGTAAAGTTACTAATAATTGGGTAATAACTGCAGGTCACAACGTGGTCTTCATCAAGTGCTCCATTTGGGCAGCATTGAAGGCAAAACCAAATGCACATGAAGATATGAACTTATTTCAGGTTAATTCTCTTTTTTTCATCTTATGATTCACTTTTATCTCCATCGGGGTAGTTAATAAATTGGTGGTATTTAACTCCAGGGCATAACTTTGAATTGCAGAATTGTTTTGTATAACCTAAGCAGATACACAGAAACACAGAATCATTTAGATAGGAAAAGACCACTGAGAATATCAAATCCAACCTTTGGCTGTAATATGGGGAAACACTCTCTCTTACATCCAGTTTTCTTCTGTATATTTTCTTCATCAACACACAGAAATCTCAGGTCATCCGTGAACAAGTACAGTGCAAACTACTATAATTCAGTAAGAACTTACCATTCTGCAACAAAACTTTCATTTCCTCATTAGCAGAAACAGAGTGAACACAATGAATTGAAGTTTCATTATTTATTTATTCATTATTTCTGGATAAAAGCTAGAACCAAGTTCTTCCTTTAAGCCACTGAAACTTTATTGATGTTAAAAGGTTGTGTGAGTTAGGCAGAAGAAAATGAAGTTGTTACTTTTAAATGCTGGGGCAATGGAGCCAAACTTTCTTTCAGAAACAGTAAAGAAATGTGCTTCTAAGACCTTGACATTTAAATCTATTTGTATGATCTGTGGTTTTCCATTTCTCTACCCCTATCCATTAGTGTGCTACGGTTTATTTAGGATTTCTCTTTATAACTGAAAGGAGACACAGATATAATTTGACCTGATGTAGGCTTATTGAGCTATTTAGACAAAACCACTTTTTCTTCTCTTGGTCATTATCTCTGAGGTGTAACAGTTTCAGATTTTTGGGGGGTGCTTTTGTTACTAGGGCAAATGCTTTATAAATAAAAAGTAACAGACTTACAAATCTTCTATACCATGATTATTTCAGACTCATAATACAATACAACAGATTCACATTTAATTTTAAGCATAAATCAAAATTATATTAGTATCATTATGTACTTTCAATTATAAACCACTGGTTTACTGAAATGGTATTTGATTTGCTATTCAAACTTCTATTGATGTGTATAGAGGTGTCTCTCTTTTATAGAGACATGGATCATATCCAGCTCCCAATGCTGTTCACAGCATGGTATATTAAATCATTACCAGAAGTACCTGCCACCACAGGAATTTGGTAGAAAGAGTCTGAATATGGAGAAAGAAGTAAAAAAAACCCACAAGGATTATCAATAATATTGTACTGAAGTGGAGAGCAGGGCATGTCTGGCCAGAGGAAGACCTAAGGATGTGGGAATACTGAATGAATCAGTAGAGTTTTTCTCACCTTTACAGCTGAGATCAGATTCGGTTTCTGTTGTGCCTATTGGTTTAACCAAGCAGCTGCTGTTTGCAGTTCAATGGGTTGCGGTCCTTTTTGACTAGTAGAAGTCAGGATAAAGGAAGGGCCATGACAGCAGAACAGAGCTTAACAATGCAGGTACAAGACAGGGTTGCAGAAGAGGTCCTCCTGTGACTGCTTAGCTGATGAGGAGGTGAAGGAGTGAGGGGAAAAATAAATTTTCTTCAGACTTTTCTCCCCAGATAAAATAAGGCTGAAACTGTGGTGCTCCTGTAGGGTACCAGAGGCAGTGAAGTTTTCAGCTCAGGGAGTGACCTCACACAAAGATGCTTCGATCTGCTCCATGCAGTATAAATATTCTGCACCAGGAAAGGCTAAATGAGGGAAAGGGAGAGAGCCTCAATACTGTAGACAATACAGACCTCCAGCAGTCCTTCAGCTGCATCTTAGAATATGAATTTCTTTACCAGTTTCAAGAGTTTTCAGAATTACAGTACAAGCTGTTACAAATCATACTGGAATCAATAAAAAGAATTTGAAATTATAGCCTTTGAGTTTGAAGTGAAGTATCTCCTGGTTGAACATCCAGCCTTTCAATGAATGAGGAAGCCACAACTAGCAAATATTCCCATCATTTTGATGTTGAAGAAACTCAAGCCTATTCTGAGGATGTTTTGGTAAATGTTAATATTAGGCCGTCAGTTAGCTCTTGGTGTGTGACATTTGGCATTTGTGTGTGGCAGCCATAAGAAGATGTGGATCTAGTCTTGGTTCAAAAAAACTGTAATATTTTATTTATTGGTTGCTTCTTAGTTTTTGCAGTATATACATACCACTGATTCAAATCTGCTAGGTTTCAAAGGAAACACCAGCAGAATGAGTCCCATCTTTTCTGAATTGCTACCCCGTATAATTGAAGCCTATATTCAATAAATTCATTTACTATCAGATTTTGTGAACTCTGAAACTCTGAGGTAAATAAAAAAAAATTTAAAAATTAAAAACAAAAATTTTTAAAAAGGCACTTGTCTGGCTGGGGCAGAAGGCACACTTCCTGGAAGTGGCAGCATGTATTTTGCTTTGCGGTGGAGGAAGGTTGGAAGGACTTTTTGTGAAGTTCCATATGGTTGCCCACAGGCTCACTCCTCAGAACACTCGCCTCCCAGGCTGCTTTCCACTGCCAGGTCTCTCACACTTTCAGGAACTGCCAACACCATTCTGCCCAGCATGGGGACACCACTGAAATTCAGGCTGGCCACAGCTGCCTCCCCTGTTTCACCTGTGGCTCCATGGCAAACATTCCCTGTCTGTGCCTAAACAGCTCACTCACACAGCATGTGTCCCTTTCTTCTTTCTCCAAGGATATGGATTTTTGACACTTTCAGGATGTCGCTTCCTTAGCTAGCTTGAGTGTTCTGTGATCCCAAAAAGCCAGATAATAGAAACTAATAATGATTTTTAGGCAAAAGATCTCAAAAAGAAGTTTGATTCGGTAGCCATAATGCTTCAATTTTTTTTTTTTTTTTTGCTCAAAGATATATCTTTAAAAATATATCTAACAGAAGAAATACACCTTGCCAGCTTAATTATAAACACACTGGGGGAAAAAAAGTGTCTACAGACTTCTCACTTTCCTTGTAAATGAACTTAGTCTGAACTAGACTTTCATGAAAACACCTAGGTTCAAGCTCAGTAGCAATACCACCAGCTAATTACACATCTTTCAGTTATGCTTTTTATAAAATTATCTGACGTTATTTCACTGACAGTTACATGTCATGACACATAATATAACTATGACTTGTCAGCAGAGAAGAAAGTTAGAACCACTCACTTTAATGGAAGGCAGAATAGCTTGGATTTTTTTCCCAGAAATGTTGAATTTATGAAACTTGACCTTGAATTAATTTGACATGAAACCCATCTCAATGGAAAGATTATTATTACATTGTATTACTTGTTAAATCATGCTATCCTTATTCTTCTCTTTTTCCTTGTACAGCTTTCTTTTTCCCCTCTGCTACTTTTCTTTTTTTTTTTTTTGCAAAGACAAATGAAGTGACAATTATTTTTTGAATTGCTGAGGGCTATTTTCATGTTACCTGAAGATTTCAGCGGTGACACCTTGCTCATACAGGCAGTGCTCATCATCTATTGGCAGACAGTGTCAACTGAGAAGCCACACTCATCATTACACAAAGTATTAAGCCTTTTTAAGGTGAATTTTTTTTTTTGGCTCTCTTTTTGAATAAGTAGTGTTAGAGCAGAGCACCAGGAAGAGGGAATAGCTGCATGTCAGCTCTGAGGACAGCTCCTAGAGTTGGCCCTCCTGAAGGCTACAAGTCCAGGAAAAGCACTGTGTTGCACTATCCTTTTTTAAAATAATAACAATGTTATTAAGGAACAGCAGAAATTCAGGACACAGGCACAAAAGAAAAGAAAAAGCTATCAAAACAAAACCAGTCTTCTTTTATGCCTATTGATTTCTCCTGTCAAATCAAAATGGGGTTTGAAATCTCCTGCTTTAAATACCTTTATGTAATTTTTGACAGCACAAGCAGAATATCTCTCTAATAGTGTTGTTACAATCAGTTAATTTCCTGCTTTTGCTATGACAGAAAAATTCTTTTTTGTATTCATAGCAAACGTGCTAATATTTCAAATATGCCTAGAATTCAGATATTTGAAAGATCCTATTTAGATCACTTTTTTAAAGCCTCGTGAAAACTAAAAATAAATATTCCTCATAATAAATGCCTAAACAAATCACATCAAGAGTAATGTTCATAAAATAAATAATCATATTTTCATCTTTCACAAAGCAAAGGCCATAGAAATCGAAGGAACATGTTTTGCAATTACTTCAATTGATTTTAAAACAATCTTTGCTTACATGAAAAGGGCGAATCTGATACTACTCTGAAGTCTACTACTAGATAAGTATTCAGAGTATTTAGTCCAGAGATAATTGGGTGACTTAGACAATGTGGGAACTTTGTAGTACATTTATTGTCACGTATCCAAGGACTGCAGAATGCTATAACTCTACACCCACAGAATAGCCCCGTTTTTATGTCCCCACTAAAGCTGAATTGATTAATATCTTGTTTGTGAGGAAATAAATAACACATTAGTTTGTGCCAAATAAGCCATTTGGAATTGGACTTTCATAGCAATTTGAGGCAACAAACACTGTATGCCTACTCACTTCTTGAAGACAGGAGTAAGAGGCCTTGGAGCAAATAGGCTACTGAGATTGTAGGCAATTTAGAAAGGTTTTACTGCAGCTGAACAAGAGATGTACAGACAAGATGGATTCCAGGAGTCATGCTGGGTCAGCTCTCTTACTGAAGCACCCTCCATCTTAACTTGATGAGGAATTTCATAAGCTTTTGTACTGGTTTTGGCTGGAGTTGAGTTACTTTTCTTCACAACAGTTAGTATCGGGCTGTCTTTTGGATTTGTGCTGGCAGCAGTGCTAATAA
Source organism: Vidua macroura (assembly GCF_024509145.1). NCBI lineage: Eukaryota > Metazoa > Chordata > Aves > Passeriformes > Viduidae > Vidua > Vidua macroura. Next base: position 97,895,191 of record NC_071571.1, read on the forward strand.
CACAGGAATGCTTTTGATACCACTGAGAAGCACTTGCACAGAGCCACAGCCTTTTCTGCTCTTCACCCCACCCCACCAGTGAGGAGGCTGGGGAGGCACAGGGAGTTGGGAGGGGACACAGCCAGGGCAGCTCGCCTGGGACATTCCATACTTCATGGCATTGTGCTCCGTTATAAAACTGGCCATGAGGAAGGTCATCCGTGGCTGCTGATGTCTGGGGACTGCTTGGGCATGAGGCTGTGAGCAATTGGGCTTTTTTTTGCATCACTTTTCTGTCTGGGTTTAATATATTTTCCTCTTCAAAATTTTTGTGTGGTTTCTGGTATTTTGTTTTCTTGAGGTTTTTTTTAGTTATTAAATTTTCTTTATCTCATCCCATGAGTTCTCTCACTTGTACAGTTCTGATTCAGTGAGTGGCTGGGTGGCTGTGTGCTAAAACACAAGCACTGCATTGCACTGACCAATAGACGATTACTTTCAAAGGAAAGATTATTTTCAATGCCACATTTTCCTTGAACTGTGAAGGAAATTTCAGTCAGTACAGTCAAAGCTGTTTCTTACAGAAATTCCTTGTAGAATTTCAGACAGACAAGGAAGCATACTTCAGTCCAAAGGTTCAGACATCCAGGAGAAGTAGCTCTCCCATAAAAAAAGCCACTAAGATATAGCACTGAAATCTAACATTAAAAATATTACATTTTTGGTTTAGGTTTCACAGGAATTATATTTAATCAGAAAAAGATTGTGGGCCAAAACAGAATTTCTTAGCACTCTCCTTAGCTGAATTATTCTTAAGTCATCTACCTTTGACTAAAGTTGTAATACTCAAGCTTTTCTGGAATAACAGCTTCTAAAAAGCACTCTTCATTTGGTGCTATTTCTGTGCAATGCAATCCTCTAAGAAGAAATTTTAGTGTAAAATTATGGGAATACAAAGCTCAGAAGCACTACGATGTCCTTGCACCCCCAGCTAGATTCTCACTGCAAGGAAACACTAAAGAAATCTAATTATATTTTTAGTATATTACTTTCTTTTCTTAGTTTCAACATTTTAAACCACTTAGTTTTCAAATTATTCTGAGCCAAGCTTATAGTATTGTTTTATAATTTCTCGCCTAAGGATTTTCTTTTGCCATGTCATAAATGTAAGTGGAAAACATAGAGTGATAATAACTTTAGAATGCAAGTCATAAAGGAAAAATAAGATTCAAATTCAGATTTGCCCTGTGGTTATAATTGTGGTGTCAATTGGTATCAGAGCAAGGCCTGTGTACACACCCAATGCACTAAGTTGTTATTTGCCTGGTCCAGGAACTCCCCAGATGGTCTCTGCACAGAGACTGAATAGATATAATGGACTGGCTTGAGATAAGAAAAGGTGATTGAGATACTTCCCAGCCCCCTTCATAACAAAGTTTTTTATTAATTGCTGCAGGAACTCTAGAACTGGGAATTCTGGAAAGGTCTAGAGATTTCCCTAGGCAGCTTCTGCTGTGCATAAACCAATTGTTATGTTTAAATGTGTAGATTAATATCTTGGGTAGAGACTTGGACTATCACAGAGAATCTCAGGTGATTCCAAATTGTAGAACCGGCCATATTGTACATAGCTGTAAGTACAAACTGTTACTGCAGATGCAGCATCATAAAAAAGTCCTTTGTACATCAATAATTAGGAGATATTTTGTATTATGATTAATACAATCAATAATGAAGGATTAAAGCTGTTGCTGAAGAGCTTGTGTAGGACCTTGGGCAGCTGGAATACAAAAATCAAGGAGAAAAGTGATTTAGGACATGTATCCTGATCGAGCTGAAAATGCTCTTACAAGCACCCCTGCAACAGAGATGTCTATTGCTATTCAGACAGCAAAAAATCATAATTTAGAGATTTTATCTTCTGTGTGAGCATTGTCTTATGCAAAAAGGAGTTTTTAGTAATTTTTCTGTGTCTGCAAAGCAGTATAGATCTTAGGAAGATGAAAATCTAAATTTCACTTCTGCTCATTTGAAAAAAAGATTGAAAAAATATTGGGAGTAAGCTGAATAAATTAAAAAGACTGAAAAGCAAAATCTCTACCTTGAAGGGACTGCCTGCTATTTAATTTTTTTTTCTAGAAAGCTATCTTTATGATTAAATGCATTTTCTGATTATAAGAAGCCTTCATTTTATTTGAATGCTCCTTATTAATACAAATAAAAATTCTTTTCTAACAGCTCACATTATGATAAGTGTATGTTATAGGAAATTTTGTAACAACTTGCCTCAGAGTCCCTTATCAATACCCAGGTAACTTCAGTTAATCCTTCAAACATTGCTTTATATGGTATTCTAGCTGTAGAGCAAGTGAAAAGAAAGAGGGGTCTGTCATTTCATTGACCTTCTCAACAACTGGATAAGCTTTCATCAACTTTCTCATAGCAACATCTGACTGATTGAGTAGGTTAATCCAAACAGAGGAGCAAAAGCCAAGCAGACCATTTGCATATTATATTAATGACATTCATTAAACACCATTTGGCATTCCTATGGGAAGGACAACAGCACAATCTGATTGCTTTTGCATTCACTAATTATTGCAAAGAAAATGGCAGTGTTTACCCCAAATATTTTAGGGATACAGTTTGTTTATACTTTTCTAGGAATGTAAAATGTAAATCATAACTGCATAAGAATGAAACATGCCTCTGGATGATATGTGAAGGAAAATAAATTAACTGATAAGGAAAGGAGATTCAAAATTACTCTAACTCACCTAAAAATTTAGGTTAAAATACCAACATTGATCAAAACTCCAAAGATCAAGCAATGTGTCCTACCTTAGTCAGAGTCCATAAAAGCAGGCAGTTCATTTTGAAATCAGAAGCTCATAAAAACACAGGGCAAGAGGTGGCTCATGAAGTTCCCCTGGTTATACAATCATTGTATAACCAAATATTAAAACACAGACTCTGTATGGTTTTTTTCATTATTATTATTATTATTATTATTATTATTATTATTATTATTATTACAGCACTGGGTATAATTTCCCAATCTCAAGAGCTAAATATTGGGAGACTCAGTTCTATCCCTGTTTCCTTTCTCCCTAAAAAAGTACAAGCTGTAGCAAACTCTGCTTTATCATACTTCATTACCAGTCAGGTATGAGTTCAGAGATGCTGCCCAGGGTGAGAAAAAGTGAAGGAAAACAAAATCTCTTTTTCTTTCTTTTTCTTTCTTTCTTTCTTTCTTTCTTTCTTTCTTTCTTTCTTTCTTTCTTTCTTTCTTTCTTTCTTTCTTTCTTTCTTTCTTTCTTTCTTTCTTTCTTTCTTTCTTTCTTTCTTTCTTTCTTTCTTCCTTTCTTTCTTCCTTTCTTTCTTCCTTTCTTTCTTCCTTTCTTTCTTCCTTTCTTCCTTTCTTCCTTTCTTCCTTCCTTTCTTCCTTTCTTCCTTTCTTCCTTCCTTTCTTCCTTTCTTCCTTTCTTTCTTCCTTTCTGTCTTTCTGTCTTTCTTTCTTTTTCTTTCTCTTACTTTTCCTTCCTTCCTTCCTTCCTTCCTTCCTTCCTTCCTTCCTTCCTTCCTTCCTTCCTTCCTTCCTTCCTTCCTTCCTTCCTTCCTTCCTTCCTTCCTTCTCCTTTTCCTTTACTTCCTTCTCTCTAGTACACCAAAAGTTAAGTAAGAAGTACTAGAATATAAAGAAATATGCATTTTCAGATATAATTATTCAACTGTGTGCAATCTAAAATTGTCTTACTTTTTTAATGACATTCAAGCAGACCAGAGAGCAACATCAGCGCTGACTGTTCCTGTTCAGACCTTCCAGAGCCTCCACAACCCCTACGTGTGTATATATATATCTATATGTCTATGTATTCATATATTGGGCATATTCCCTGTATAACCATGACATGTAACTGCATCTGGGAGATCAATAGTGAATGGAACTGAGTCATTGTTTCTCATTATGGACCTTGAAAAACATCATGGATCTTTCCCTTCAAGGGAAGTTATATGCAAACACTGCCATCACTGTGTTCCACAGGTACATTGCATTTACTGCTAAACCACACTGGGCCTTGGAATGTTAACTGTATATACATAAATAGAAATTCTGTGCCTTTTAGACTGTGCTGAATTCAACTGCAGGCATAACACAGCATGCTTGGGAGTCAGTTCTAATATGTTCTTGCCCTCCACATCTATGCTGTCTTTCTGCAGGAAAACAATGGGAAATGAGGAGCTGGTAAATAACTCTCTGTTTCCTGCTGTCATGACTTAAACCCAGTTGGAGATTAAGCACCACACAGCTGCTTGCTCAACGCTGCCTCCTCCTCCCCCTCACCCCAGTGAGGAATGGGGAGGAGAATCAAAGTAAAACTTCTATGTTGAAATAAGAACATTTAATAACAAAAAATAACTGTAAAATGCAGTAAGGGTAAAGAAAAAAAAAAAAAAAAGTCATGCACAGTGCAATTATTCAATGCCCTGCTGACCAATGCCATACCTCCCCTTTTTCCTTCTTTCCCCACTTTATACACTGACATGATGCCACATGGTCTGGAATATCCCTTTAGTCACTTTGGATCACCTGCCCCGGTGGTCTCCTCCCAGTGTGCCATGAACCCCCAAGTTCCTTGACAGTGTGGCTGTATGAAAGCAGAAAAGACCTTGGCTTTGTGCAATCCCTGTTTAGCAATAACAAAAACATCTCTGTATTATCAACCCTGTGCTCATCACAAATCCAAAACAAAGCCCTGCTCTAGCCATGGTAGAAAAAATTAACTACTCCAGCTAAAACCAGTATACCTGCCTATGACAGCATCTGGTGTTTTTTTTCTTTTTCTTTTTTTACAGATCTTGAACCTCTGCTGAAACTTTTTTTACTTTAAAAATAAAAAAAAAGTAAACTAGATTAAGGAGTAGATTAATGTGTTGAATGAAGCATAAAGGTACTAATAGTTAATTGCTGCACATTAAATACATGCCATGTTACTTTGTGGCCTTTTTTGAAACACTGATCTACTTAAGCATGAGAAGACAAACTCCTGCTCTCTATATTCTGTTTAATATATAGTACTCAAGATTTGTAGAAACTCTTATGAAAAACAAAAGTAAAAAAGTGCAAAGAAATTTGAGGAAATCCCCGAGGACATGAACTTTTCCTGCTTACATAACTTTGAGCTGATTATATGACTACTGAACTTGTCATTTGTAAGCACTATACTAATGTTTGATAGCTACACTTCTACCAGTCTATGGGTTTCTAATTAGCAGAGGAGCTGTCTCCCTAAATTTAAATTAAATGCTTATTGGAGACATTTATACTCAAGTTGCTTCAAATATAAGAGCTTGTACTTAGTGTTAAATATGCATATTGATATTTTACTGATTATAGCTTTATTTTCATATGTCAATTTGAAACCTAGACTCAAGAGATTAAATTAGAAGAATAAAAAGGGATTTACATATTTCACTTACTCTTCAGTCCAACTTGTTTTCCAATTAAGTTCTGTTTTTCCTGTATGTCCTTAAGCCTTAGAGGGATCTCTGCTAGAATGTCTGAATGTTGAACAGTGTCTTATTTAAATGTGGATTATCTTTGTAACTGCCACCCTTGTCCCAGTAATTATTAAGATTTTTATAGTTTAACCTGTGCTTCCAAACAGGTGCTCCCAGCAAAGCACAGACTAAAATAGCTTGTGCAACGCTATACTTCTTATTAGTGTAATTAGTATCTGTAGTACAGAATTTAGAATTTCCTACCATGATACTGTCAAAAGAAGAAGACTAGGAAACCACTATGAAAACACTAGGAAAACACTGTGAAAGATTTCATTTTCGATTCAAATTTGAGAGCCTACATTGTATTCATAAAATGCATCTGCTTAGATAATTGCTATCTGTTGGGGTTTACACCGCTGTCAGACACAAGGGACATCTGCAGTACATAATAGTATATTTATGCATCAAGTGAAGTTTTGAATACATGGTCACATAAATAAATTATCCCACTGAAAGATGAATTAGCATAATTTATATCAACATGCACCAAAATTCATACCATTTTTTCCTGTTTAAGTAGAGCAGGTGAATGTTTTCTTGTACTTGTCATGCTAGCATTCTGTTTTACAGAATTAAACCTGTTTTACAGAATAATCACAGCCAAAACTAAACCAATAAAAATTTATTCTGCTTTCAATATAAATAAGATTTGTTTTTCTTAATGCTTATCAAAGTGTTTCTCTGGTACCTTTACTTGACAAAGTATTTTTTTAAAATGCTATATATTTTCCTTAGAAGAGCAAAATAGAGGGAATTGAGGGACACAAAAAATTGCAAAGTTATTTTCCAAGTTTTTTATTATAAGCCATATTTTAGGGTGGAAGAATAATTTCTCTATATTTAACTTTTCTAGTCTCTGGAAGTCATACTAAAGTAGTCCTGTTAACAAATAGATCTAATGATAACTTCTAACTAGCCAAGGTGAGAGCTGTTTGGTGTCTTGAAGCACCTGAGCAAGATTCTTTCAACTGACAAGGCGGTCCTTGTGATTTCTACATATTCAATGTGTCACCTTGCCAATTCCAGAGCTCTTGCACAGCTAATCCTTGCAGACTGCTTCTCCCAGTACAGCCTGGATGGCCAGAAACCCTGTGGTAAAGAACAGCATTTTCCAGCTTCCTTAAACATATGGGAAGTGAATCTGAAAAATTAAAACATACATATGTAGGCAGGTTCTATGGATGATGCTTCTATACAAGGAAAGCATGCTTTGCTTTTAGGAAGCAGTTTCACCCATGGGCACTAAACCACACCAGTTATAAGGCAGTGTAGGGTCACCTTAACCCAGTGTTGCTTTGTTCAGTCATCAGACACTAAACCATCAGTTTTGCCATCAGTTCTGTTTCGTATTGCAGTACAGACAGGGTTTACACTCAAGATGTCTCTATTTTGTATAAAAGGTTGTCTTCTTTCAGGAAACACTTTGATACTGAGAGACAGCTGTCCAGTAAGGCTTTGCACAGAGACAATGTCCTACAGATTGATTGACAGAGCTTTGGATAAAAGGAGTAGTGGTTTAAAACATATCAGAATTGCCCAACAATCACCTCTCCATTGACTGCTGCTCTCTCAACTAGGCTAAGAGACACTGGGATAATGGACTGTCACATGCAATGCTCAGCACACACAGCTTTCAGCCAGTATCATCCATAGAGCCTGGCACTCTGATTACAATGAAGTCCTACTAAATGTGGAGCTGACTCCACGTAATCCTCCTTTGAAGCTATTTCTTCATGTTCTTTATGGTTCAGAAGGGTCTCCCTGCACACCTAAACTCCCTGCACAACACAGACCTTTACCCTGGCACCTGGAGCACTTCCTCTCCCTCCTTCTTCCCCTACTTGACTATGTTATCCCAAAGGCACTACCACCATTGTTGATGGACTCAGACTTGGCCAGCAGTGGGTCTGTCCTGGAGTCCACTGGCATTGGCTCTGTCAGACCTGAGGGAAGCTCCTAGTATTTCCTCACAGAAGCCACCTCTGAAGCTCTCCTCTACCAAAGTCTTGCCACACAACCCTGATACACTTCTTTCTTGCAATCCTCAGCATTTATAGCACCGTACTTCTGCACTGCAAGTTAAAATGCGGTGGAAGGCTAGGCAAGGGAAGAAAAGACTGATACTGGAATGAGTCAGGGAAGAATAAAAATTCTACTTACATAGTTTCTCGTATTTAATAATGAAAAAGGCTGCATCTACAAATGAATGTCTCGTGCTATAGAAGTGTTTCAACATGTTTTATTGAAAAAGAATTTTTTTTGCTCTGAGTACGTAGCTACACCAAGTGTTAGTAACTTTATCTTTTTTTCCTAAACAAAAATGATACATAAAGTTCCATAATAGCATGAAAGAAAAATCTTTAATTGGGAAGACACAGACACACTGTTTTCAATGCTGCAGTTTCCTGATTAACACCCCTGAAAACGGTGTCTGTAAATGTACCCCACAGTCTAAATTACCTCAGATGCTAGAGTGTGCCAGTATATTTTCAAAGTCCATTTCTACCTTAAAAAAAATGCAGCCCTCTAGTACCTTTCAGTGTCTGCAATTCCACTCCATCTAAATCAGACGTGTGCTTTCCAGATTTGCTAGTTCCATTGAAAAATCGCTTTCCTCCATACACAGACAATGTTGCCCATGAAACTTAGATAGTGGACTGGCAATTTGCTTGTACATCAGCAAGATCGTATGATCACCCCTCTTTAGTCACAAAGACCAGTTCGGATAATACATTATGTGCTTCTCTACAATATTTTAAAAGAAAATGTAGTTGAAAAATTATTGCTAGCCTTGAATGGAAAATATTCATGCATTTTCAGCTACTAAAAATATAGTGTTCTTCATGGGAATAATTTTTTAAGAGTCAATGTATATGCAACATATATATATATATATATATGTTACATCACATTTTCAGTTTTACAAAGAACTCTTAAGATAATTCCAGTGTTCATCTCTCAGACTTGCATACATACCCAGTTACTCTGGGAGCAGAATAGCTCAGAGCCCAGAATGACCACATGTAATCGAAGTGTACATACCTTCACTCTGACTTCTCAAGAGTGTAAAGGGTAGACTTAAGTAGTGATCAAATCACCTCCTGTTTAATTCTATTGATAGTTTCCTGAAATAATCTGCTGTATCATGACTATTTTATGCAATACTACAGCACCAAATAAATGTCATGTCACTAGCCCCCAAATTCTGGCCATCACATTTTAGTGACAAAATGCCCAGTGTGCTGCATTTCATATTAAGCTATCAGTCTTCTTTAGTAAAACTATTTCCAATGCTTTCCGTAGATCTCAGAGGCAGCTCATTATAGAGCAGATCTTCTTGTCTAACAAGCTGATTAATGAACGAAGCCTTTTTTCTTTTTTTTTCTCTCTCCTTCTTTTTCTTTACCTTTCTCATGGTAGACACTAAAATGAATTCTGTCATTCCCATCAGGAATCCATGGCACAGGTAATATTCAGACAAGCCTCTGGAAGTCCACCTACACAATCACTTTCTTGTCAGAACATTGCTGAATCTCACATTTTCTCTCCTTCACTCTTTGTCTTCCCACATCCACCTTCATAATCACTGTCTAATTTTCAGTCCACAGCCAAAATATTTTTTTTTAATTCTGATTTTTATTAGTAGCTTCTATTACAACTGACTGACATTTGGAGCTGTTAGCAGTCAGAAAAGTAGGAGACTAAGATCTTTGAATAAAAAAGATACAGTGGCCTCACTTTTTGATGACTTGATAAAAAAATTATAATTTTTGCAAGTAGTATGAATATATTCACAGATATGTGCATTTAGGATAAAAACCTTGGGCTTAATAGTAAAATACTGTATAGTATGTACTTTTTCCATCCATTCAGACATACTAAAACACAGACAAAAATCTTTGGCCCAAAATAAACATAGAAATGCTGTATATCTGGAGTCTCAGGAAGCTGTATTAAGTCTCCCTTCCTGTTTCAAACTAAAGAATCCCAGTTTATTTGATCTTCTTTTTTGGACACCAGGAACCCACCAAATCCATTCTATCACTCCCCTCTACAACTGGGCAGGGCAGAGAAAATTCAATGCAGGATTCTTGGGATGAGATAAGGACTAGGAGAGGTCGTGCTCCAAATACCATGTCAAGCAAAACAGATTTGAGTTGAGTTTATTACTAACCAAATCAGAACAGGCCATGCAAACCCAACACATATCACATTTCCTAAAGCTCTGCCCATTCTTACTTGCTGAACAGGACAAAGCACTCCAGCTCAGGCATTGCCAAAGCTTTCTAGAACAGAGGACTGTGCATTCCAGGGAGGTGTTTTCCCTTCTCTGCAATGGTATCATACTGACTCAGGCTCCAGATTACCATCCACTGTCCCTGGTCTCTTCTGAAGAACAGATTCCTGTCATGCTGCTGCCTTTCCTCACAATGTTCAGGGATGGCATAACTTCAGTTGCTATCTAGACAACCTGGGGCAGGAGTTGCTGATGCTACAGTGGAACCTTGCCTTCTCAGCATAGAAATTCAGGTTATTAATCCTACTTTTAGTGCATTAATCTTAGGGGCATTCATGTTAGGGAGAGTCCTCATTTTCCACTACCAGAGCATGACAGATTTCCATTATGGCTGGAGTACAGACATTATTCATGTTTGTTTATTTTCAGTTCAATATGTAATACTACCTTACTCAAAGCAAAAGTCCAAGAGTCTTACCTAGGATAACAATAGGACCTGTAATAACACTCTGATGGTAATTAGAACCTCAGATCATATTCACTTTTCTACTCATGTGGGGAAATAGAACTGAAATTAAAATAAGTGGAAATAGTTAATGTTGTTATAGAAAAACATAAAGAAATCAAGAAAACTGAAGAGCTTTGATGATTAACAACTGGATTGTAAATTTAGGGAATTAAGTTCTTTATATACTTTTACTGTGGACTGATTAACTATTGAATATCTTTACCCAAAATGCATTGCTCTCAGTCCCTCCTGTGTAAATTCCAATATGATATAATATAATTTATACTAATTAAAAACATAAAAAACACAGCTTCAGTGAACAATTGCAGAATCATTTTGGCAATATACACAGTGACACTGTAAAAAGCAATATTTTAGTAAACATAAAGACATGAATTAGAAGACCAGAACTCGAGAAATATTTTTTTAGACAATTTTGTGCAGCCATATCACTCATCATTAGAAAGCTGTCAGTTACAGGTCTTTGGATTTCAAAATTATTTTTTCAATCATTGCAGCAAGCGAGTGCATCTGTCCATATGTTACAGGTTCATAATCACTGGCAAAAGCAAATGCCTGTCAAGCTCTATTACCAGTAAACCTGCATTTTCACTGGGAAAGTAATTGTCTGCAAACTTTTTATTTTAATCACTCCAAGGTAAATTTCTCAGGAATTCTTTCCTTTAGCCTCAGGATATCCTGGGGCCAGCTGACATGTTTGATTGCCATGATCTGTAAGAGGTCCTCAGTCACAGACATTTCTCTCAATCAGCTGTGCAAATGGAAAATGCATGGTACACAAGGTCATTTCAGTCCTGTGTCTGGACTCTGATTAGTCTGGCCCATGAACTCTGAAAATGTCTGTAAGACACCATAAAAATAAACAAATGCTCATGATGCCTATTCAAGGAAACAAAACAAAAATAAACAAACTAACAAAACCTCCAAAACTAGAACAGCAGCAGCAGCAGCAACAACAACAAAATAACCAGGGTATATATTGATTGAAAAAGTAAACTCT